>NW_018108809.1:12702-17113 GCF_000183805.2 Loa loa | reverse complement strand
TATATATATATTGTAAATAATAATAATAATAATATTATATATATATGTATATCATCACGTTAAAAAATTCACGTAAAAAGCGTACCCGGTATTATAATAATACTTAAATATACATATATATATTTATATATATATTGTAATAGTAATAATATTATATATATAATAATATGAAATAAAATTTTTTCAAAAATTAATTATTTTATTATAAATAGGAATTAGTTAGCAGTTAAATTAGTTCCAAATATTTAATTACACGTTAATTATTTAATACCTTCAACAATATTTTTCAATAAGCTATGCGATATGGTGACATTTTCAGGTTGCTTCCCTTGCGCAAACCATTTACATGCGACACATCCTAATGGTAATTCTAATTCATAAATATTTGTTGTTGTTTGAAATAATTCAGCGCAATAACCAATGAAAACATGTAATGTTTCTTTGAAAGATTTTTTATTTCTAAAATTCCAGGTGATATTTTTATCAATCGGTAACATTGTAAATTGTCCACTTTGATATATTTGAATCAAATATCCTATAAATTAAAAACTTTTTTTTGAAAAAAAAATTATTTCCATTAAAAAATTATCGAAGAGAAAAAAAAATATGAAAATATTATTGGTATATAATAAAATAAAATAAAATATGCTAATATTGATCAATAAAATATTATCTATAATATATAAAGAATTAAATAATTCATTTTTATTATTTTGTTTTCCTTTTCAAATTTTTTAATATTTCTTTTTTTTCCTCTTTTATTTTTTAATTTTTGATATTTTTAAATCACTGAAATTTAATCAATTTTAAAATAGAAATCAATTTCATTCAAAAAAAAGAAAAAAAAATCATCCTTTACATTTATGTAAAGAAGAGAACAAATGCTAAAATGAACTGAAATCTTGAATTCGAAATATCTATACAAATGAAATTTAAAAAGAGAAAGATATCAAATGCTAAAATGAACTGCAGCCTTAAATTTAAAATATCTTTATAACAAGTATCATTTAAATATATATTTCAAATTTAAAAATCATTTAAAAGTCATTATTTTATTTTTTGAAATTTAAAAAAAAAAGATAATAAATTTTTAGAAATCATTTCAAATAAAATATTAAATTTTAAAAATCATTTCAAATCTTTTTTTTTTAAAATCACTTAAAAAATCTTTGGAAAATCATTTATAAAGTCATTTAAAATCCATTTTTTTTCTTTTTTAAATACTCACTTCCATATTTTTTTATGTTTGACACTACAACCTGAAGCAATACTGATGCATTTCCAGTCATCAAAATCAAATGACAGATCATTTGATTCACGATGTCCACAACCACGAATTAATCTTTTACATTCAAATACTTCAAGTATTTCATTTAATGCATTTAGATTAAAACGATTTCCAATTGGATAATCATTTGATGGAGCAAATAATCTGCAAATATTTTAATATTTAACAATTTATTTAAAATTAAAATTTATCAATACAATTTTGAATTAATTATTGATAATAAAAATTGCAAAATTTGGATGTAACTATTTTTTTTTGTTTTCTGTTTTTTTTTTTTTTGCAATGGTAATAAAATAGTATCATATATTTATTGAATATTTTTATGAAATTATAAAATTCATTTCAAATTTTAATATCACTCAAAAATAAAATTTATTTCATATTTTAATATTGTATTCGAAAAAAAAATTTGTTTTTATTTGCAAAAAATTTTTTTTAAGCTTTTTTTTTTTTGTTATAAGCAATGAATGGAATTAATTTGAAATCTTAATTAACAAAAATTATTTTTAGTTGTTTTATTAGTTCAAAATTTATTCTATATAACACATTTCCTTCAATTTTAATTTAAATTTATTCTTCTAAAACTTCTAAAATAATCATATTTAATTAATTATTTAATTAATTGTATTGCTTGAAAAAAATTTTTAATTTATATATTTAAAAAATATTTATGAAAAAAGGAAAAGAAATAAAAAAAAAAAGTTAATAAATATACGTCGGTAAATTTTTATCCGGTATTCCGTATAGAATATCCGTTAAAACGGCTCGTTCTCTTATAGTCATACGTTTCACTTCAGTTGGTTTTGCGAATGAATAAAGAAATGAATCATCGGACATAAATTGTGAAATACCAGCATGAAGACATAAAAATTCTATAATAAATTAAAAATATTAAAATTTAAATTTAAATCTATAATCGATAATTTAAGAATTAATAATGGAAATTTTTGGCTATCTTTTTCTTTTTTTTAAATTTTACAACTAAAATTATCCGTTTTAAATAGCTTATATGAGCTAAATAAATGCTAATATTATATCGTAAATTAGCGGTCAATTTTTTATTTCTTCCTATTAATCTTTTAATAAATTTGTTTACATTCATTTATTTTTCAAAAATTTAAATTAAAATATGAATAAAAGTTATTTGTTATTTTATTCGTATAATAATCTGATAAAGTTTCTTTTTTTTTTTTTATTTTTTAATTTCTTATAATAATCTGATAAAGTTTCTTCTTTTTTTTCTTTACTAATTTTCAACAAATTAAATTATATATTGCTAATGATAATATGATAAGAACAAAAACAAAAAAAAAAATTTATTAATTTTCTAATTTTTCAAATTTTTACTGATTTTTAACAATTGTAAAAAAAAAGCAAAATATAAATTATATATTGTTGATGATAATATGATAAGAACATATATTGACGTACTACCAAATTGTCCAATAAGAGGTAAATATTCAAAAAATAAGAGAAAACTTCGAATTAAGTGTTGATCATCAATCTGCAAAATTAATTATTTTACAAAAATAATTAGGAAATTTTTTAAAACTAATGCAATTTTTGTTTTTTGTTTACCATTTAAATTTCTAAAATAAAAGTAGGTATTAATCGAGAATTTAGTTCTGTTATTGTTTGTATTTAGTATTGTCAAAAAAAAATAAATAAAAAGAAAGAAATGATAATAAAGTATCAATCACGCTATTTATCATTAGTTATTTAATTAATTAATTAATTAATTATTTGTTTATTTATTTGCCAATTCATTTATTTTTCATTTTATAGATTTATAATACAAAAACAAGAATCTATTGAAATTTTGATTTGGTATTGTTCAGCCTAAAATTACTTAAAGAGCGCTGATTTTTTGCCAATCTTAGGTTACATTATTTTGCTAATTTTAGGTTACACCACTCCGCAGATTTTAGGTTACATTATTTTGCCAATTTTAGGTTGCATCATCCTGTCAATTTTAGGTCATTTCTCATTCAGGTTCAATTTATCTTTCATATTAAATATATTTTAATTTCGCTGTATATCTAAAAATAAAAAATTATTTTTTCCTCTTTCTTCTTTTTTCTTTTTTTTCCTCTCTAAGAAATCTTAGAAAAAATGAATTTTTTTTTTAATTTTTTCAATCCGTAATATTTTTGCTTAATTTAACTAGAAAAATACATATATGTATATATTGTTTTTTAAGGTATTTTTTTTAAAACAAAACTTAATTTGCATAATTTTTAAGTAAATTTTAATAATTTAATTATTGAATCAAATTTAAAATTATTAACCGCTTTATCAAAACCGATTGCTTTACACATTTCATATGTTTCATTATGGCCACGAAAAAGGCAAATATGTCGCGGATATCGTAATTTTAGGCTTATTAGGAACAATAATGCATCGATTCGTGCTGGATTAAAACAATCCAAATAATCACCTAGAAATTATCATTTTTGCAAAATGCATGCAGAAATGCATGTATATTTCTTGTACGCTTAACACAGAATGCAATCAATGCATGTCGGATGATGATACATTCATGAGCAATTCAGCAAAAGCAAATCCTGCAATGCTTATACGTGCATGTATGCATGTATGCATCGTAGTTGCCACTAATATCATGCTAGATATTATCAGACATGGATAAATGTTTTAGTTGCTGCAAAAGCAATCCTATGATATTTAATGCGTGCATGCATGTATGCATGTACGGTTGCTTACTGTTAGCATGTTAAAAGTATCAAGTAATCAAGTAGCTTTTGCATCAAACAGCAACAAATAGCTTTTGTAAATGATTACAAAAGCAATCCTGCAATATTTAATGTTTACATGCATGCGTGCATGCACGGTTGCTTAATGATAGCATGTTAGACAGTATCAAATGCGGATAAATATTTTAGCTCTTGCAAAAGATAACAAAACAGTCCTGCAATATTTAATGCTTGCATGCATGCGTGCATACACGGTTGCTTAACGATATATGTTAGACTATCAAATGAGAATAAATATTTTTAGCTCTTGCAAAAGATAACAAAAACAATCCTGCAATATTTAATGCTTGCATGCATGCGTGCATGCACGGTTGCTTTAACGATATATGTTAGACTGTCAAATGAGAATAAA
>NW_018108809.1:10144-12456 GCF_000183805.2 Loa loa | reverse complement strand
AATTAATTAAAATTACTAACCAAGAAAGATGTAATGTGATTTTGGTGGCATTTGACATTGTTTGAATATTGTTATTAAATGAATTAAATCACCATCTAAACTACCAACAATAAATACCAATGTTCGCTCTAATGCGCTCTCCGGTACAGCAATAATCATATCATCACTTCTATGCATAAGTGCAATCGCATGATGTATTAACTTGAAAAGAAAAAAAATATCATTTATCATTTTCCGGATCAAATAATCAGGTAATTCCGGAAAATGAAAATGCTATTATTCTATGCATAAGTGCAATCGCATGATGTATTAACTTGAAAAAGAAAAAAGCAACATTTTTCATTTTCCGAATTAAATAATCAGGTCATTCCGGAAAATGAAAAGCACTATTTCAGAAAAGAAAAAAAGATTTATGCTGTTATGTTACAAAAATTTAAAATTTAAACTTTTCATTTTCAAGTCTTTTCCACAAAATATCAATTTAAATAAATAATTTTTTTTAATTTTATTTATAAAATAAGTTTAAGAAAAAAAGAAAACGAAAGGGAAAGTTACTTTGCATGAATGAATATTATTTGTTAGTAATTGAAATTTTTAAATTAATTTATAAAAAATTTTATTTTCAAAAAAATTTTTCCCATACACCAATCATAACTTCTCGATTCATCCATACTAATGCCGGAATTCCTTCACCAAATGATTTTTCCAAAATTGACAACATTACTGTATGCAATGCTTGTTCATTAAACATATCACAGTATAATGAATTAATAAAATTTGCCATTTTTTATTTCAGGTTATCGTTGATCTTTAAGTGCTAAACAACATATTTTATTAAAATTAAATAATTTTTTTGAATTTATTTCAAAATATTCCATTATTAAGTTTAAAAATTCATGTATGGATTATAAAAAAGAAAAAAAATTAATTATAGTTTTTATTAATTTTAAATGAAAAGAAAATTTTTGCTTTTGCTCATTGATCAATCTTTTTACTTTTGCTAATTAATCAATCGTGCCTTCATCAATTAATTAATGATGCTTTTCTTAATTAATTAATTAAAATTTTGTTTTCAAAACGTGCTTAAATTTAATAATCTATTAATTATAGTTTCTATTAATTTTAAATAAAAAGAAAATTTTTGCTTTCGCTCATTGATTAATCTTGCTTTTGCTAATTAATCAATCATGTCTTCATCAATTAGTTAATCATGCTTTTGCTAATTAATTAATTAATTCAAAAAATTAATTCAAAGAAAATTAATACACTAGACATTTTAGGTATTTTTCTTCCTTTTTTCTTTTCAGAACAATCATTAATTAACAATACATTGACATTTTTATAGATCTACTAAAAAAAAAAGTGTCACCGGTCAGTAGGAAATATTAGTAAACAATGCTTGTATGCAAAAATTTCTACAATTTTATATTCAATCATTTTATATTTTATATTTAATATAATTTTGTATTTTTATATTCAATTTTATATTATCAGAAAAGGAAAAAGCATAAACTGAATATGGTTTTTTTCAAAAAAAAAGAAGAAAAACATGAAGTACTTTAATTGGAATTGATTAAATTGAATATTTTGGCCGGAATCGATTAAGTGGAAAACTTCAACCAGAATGGATTAAATTGAATGTTTTAACCGGAATTGATCGAACCAAATACTTCAACCGAAATTGAACAAATTAAATACTTTAACTCGAATTGATTAAATTAAATACTTTAACTTGAATTGGTTAAATTGAATATTTTGATCGGAATTGATTAAATTGAATATTTTGGCCGGAACCGATTAAGTGGAAAACTTCAACCAAAATTGATCAAATTGAATGCTTTAACTAGAATTGATCAAACCAAACGCTTTAACCGGAATTGATCAAATTAAATACTTTAATTTGAATTGATTAAATTGAATAGCTGAAAAAAATTTGCAAACTATTGAAAAGAAACAATAACTAAAATAAAGTATCTATAATAAATTATGTAAGAAAATATGCAATTTTCTTTTGTTTACTGAAAAAAAGTTACTGATAACTTCGTATATGAAGAAAATGCCACTCCATTTGTCTGTACAAATGATATTTTCGGAAATTTTCCATCAAAATTTATTCACAACAATTTTATCCTAATTTATCCTGAAATCTTTAACTAAATTCAATTTTCACCTGAAATCTATCCTGAATTTGTTTCAATAAATTCAACCTTCACCTGAAATTTATCCTGAATTTGTTTTAATAAATTCAATCTTCACTTGAAATCTATCCTGAATTTGTTTTCAACAAATTCAATCTTCACTTGAAATCTATC
>NW_018108809.1:5218-9465 GCF_000183805.2 Loa loa | reverse complement strand
AAAGGACAATATTGCAGTTCTTAGTTTCACAATATGACTCCCTAGGATTCCTAATACCAAGCATAATACTTGAAATTTATCCTTGCTAATAAATTCAACCTTCACCTGAAATCTATCCTGAATTTGTTTCAATAAATTCAACCTTCACTTGAAATCTATCCTGAATTTGTTTCAATAAATTTATCCTTAATTAAAATCTATCTTGAAATGTTCAAACAAGCTGGATATTGATAATAAATAGTTAATGTTAAACAAACAATGATCATTTTTTGTTAATGTTAATGATCATTGTAAGCTGTTTAAAATGATCATTAACAAATATTCATAAAAAAAAAAGGAAAAAAAATTTTGAATAATATGCAAAACAAAATATTATTGATAAAAGCATTTATACTGTAATAATACGCGGCAAAACATCTATAAAATAGCAAACAAATAGAGGAAAAAAAAATGCTTAATTTTACTTTTAAAATTAATCAACAAAGAAAGGAGGGAAAAAGAAAAGTTGAAAACTTTTTTTGAATTTAATTTAAATTTTAAAAACAATCTAAACAATTTTAAACAATAAATTTTTAAATATCAAATTAAATACAGAAAGGTATAAATTAATAAATTTGATGAAAGAAATTAAACTAATGCAATTGATGAAATAATTCATTAAAATAATTTAACGAAAAAAAAAAAACGAAATATATTCAAAAATAATTGCCAATTAATGTTTCACCATCAATTTTAGGTAAATCAATAGCATAATGTATGAGAGAATTATTTGTAACAAAATAAATATCAATATTAAATGGTGAACAAATCATTGAAATTTGTTGATCGATGATTAAATCAATTGAATCAACAATATAAATGTTATTATCAATGACATCATTTATGGATGCATATATTACCTGTAAAGGTATGATTTATTTAATATTTAATTCGATAAATAAAATATAAAACAAAAAAAAAAATAAAACCTTTTCGCTAAAAGTTTTACCTTTTAAAATATGAAATGTTTAATATTAAAATAAGTATTTAAGTAAAAAAAATTGCAAATAAATGTGAGCAAAAAAAAAAAAAATTGTTAACAATAAAATAATTATTTGTTTATTTAATTTTTTCTTTTAAAAACTCAAAGGTTAAAAAATTCGATATAAGATTAATTCGTTTTCGATCTTTTCCTTAGAAAAAAAAAGTAAAAAAGCACGCAAAATTGTTTATCGTAAATTGATTTTAAATTTTAGATTTAAATATTTTGAGCAAAAAAGAAAATTTAGTGCATAAATTGAAATTAATGATTAAACCTGTAATTGCCATTTGACATTTATGGAAATATTATTCAATTGAATGATTGCTTGATAGATTGGATTAGCACAAAATTTGATATGCGAAACTTTTTCCAATTTGAGCAATCTTAAATGCTTTTTTTTTTAAATATTTGTAAAGTATAAAAATAAAACAAAAAGAAAAAATTTATTAGTAAAAAATTAAATTCAAATATTTGTTTAACAGAATAGAACAGATTAATTTTACAATTATTATTACTATTACATATTACTATTATGTATATATATTAATATTAATTTCCATTTTCAAGTTAAAATTATTGCCAAAAATTCGATTTAATTGCTAAATGAAATTTTGAAATAAAAATAAATAATAAAAGAAATATACTTACGGTGTTTCATAACATTCTTGTAGGAGAAAACGATGTTGTGAATCACGAAGATATTCGCAAATATAAAATTTATAATCATCTTGAGCTAAAAAAAAAAAAAAAAAAATAAATAAAAAAATGAAAAATAAAATTCTTAACGAAAAAAAATTGATTAAACCTGTACTCTTTTTTCTCTTTTAATTTAGCATTTTTTAAATCTTTTCAATTTTTCCTTTTTTATTTTAGCTCTTTTTTTTAATTTTTAGCAAAAATCTTCAATCTTAAAATTTTTTTTTTTAATTTTAGCACTTTTTAAAGCACTTTTTGTGTTTAGTAATGTTTCGCACTTTTTCAAATGAAAAAAAAAAAGATTTCACAATTTTTTTTTGTCAAAAAAAAATTCAGCGAACAATTATCATAATTAAAACTGAATTGTGGTAAATTATTTTACACCTGAATTGTGCTAAATGCTTATAAGCCGCATTAAAATTGCAAATCTATGAAGGTAGAAAAAAAAGCAAAAAAAAAAACAAACGGAAAATTTTTCGATAATATTAAATTTATAGTTTTATTAATGACTTAAGTTTGATTATAATTTAATTAAGATTGAGATTTTAATTTCCGAAAGTGTATCATTTTCAATCAAACACTTATCGAATTTGTAAAAATTACATTATTAAATTTGTTCAATTCTTTGTATTTACTAAAATCGATAAATAGAAAGAAAAATTTTTAAAGGCAAGAATATTTTAGGATTCCTAATATGAATTTAATATATGGATATTTTAGTATTCCTAATATGAATTTAAGACATGGATATTTTAGAATTACAAATATGGATTTGGGAATTTTAATCAAAATTTAAGCAAGAGTAACATTATTATTACAAATGAGAAATTCAGGCGAACGATATTTTCGAAAAAAATTATTGGCATAAATTAAGCAGTTTGATATTTTAGGATTGCTAATAAGAATTTAAGCAGAAATATTTTAAATTTTAATATTTCATATCAAATTTTACATTTTGAAATAATCAATACGATTAAAAATTTTTGAAATTATTAGAGAAGAAAAAAAAAGCCAAGAATAATTATTAACCAAGTTCAGTTAATTCTTCAGTATTATCCATTCCAAAAAAGGATGTTATTGGTGTTAAATTTGCATAATCTTCATTGTCCAAAATAGGCATTAAACTAAAAAAAAAAAAGAAATTGCAATATTTTAAAATTTTTGCAATTAATTCAATCGTTTGATTTAAAAATTTCCAACTTTTATGCATTTATTTCAAAATAATATTTGTTCAATTTTAGGTTTTTATAAATTACAAAACTTTTTCAAATTTACAAAAATTATAAATTTTTCAATTTTACAAAAAAGGAATTCAAAAATTTACAAAAAATACGATAAACTTACATGCCATGTTTTATATCAAGTATACTGTATGTGCCAGTGATATTTTGAAGCATGATAATTGTTTCATCATTTGATAATGTTTGCCATGTATGTGTGATAAACATATTTTTTGCATAAAAATAATTTGTGAGATTTGTAAATTCTGAAAAAAATTTTTCCACTAATATTTAAATTTGAATTATTCGAAATGATTGAAATAAAAAATGTTGCAATTGTATTTCATTTCAAATTTCAAAATGTTTAATTATATTGAACGTGCAATTTTAGTAATTATATTTTTTGATTTTCAATTTGAAATTATTTTTAATTTCATTTATTACACGAATAATTGGTTTCGAATGAATGGAAATGTTAATGTGAAAGAAATTGAAATAATTTTTTAATTTATTCAATATATTTATTCATTAATTTCAATATTTCAAAAAATTATAATTATTAAATTATAAATTTCAAAATTATGCTTAAATGAATTTTTTTTTCTTATCATTTTTATAATTTTCTTTGAAGTTTTTTATCAAAAGTAATTAACAATGTAACAGTTGATTGTAATACTTAAAGATACAAATAATGCTAATGAAATAATTGAATACTTACTTTGATGGAAACAATATGCACCTTTATCATTGAAAGAAATCTTATCATCTATAGTGATAAGACAACAATAAACAAATGATGAAAGTTGTTGGCAATTTCTCATGCTATCATTAAATTTGATATTCTTTGAACTGAAAGGAAATGATGATATCACTGATATAATATGCTGATAAAAGTATCAAAAAAGTTATGTTATTGCAATTATCAGATGCAAATTATGGGAGTAAGTTATTTAATTTATTATTAAATTTTTATTTTTATTAAATTAACAATTATTAATTAATTTTCAAAAGTGCATTTTGTGTTTTTATTAAATTTTTAAAATTCCTAAGTTTTAAATATTTGTTGATATTAATTTAACAATTATTAATTAATTTTCCAATGATGCATTTGTATCATTATTAAAATTTCTAAAAATTTCTAAGTTTTAAATATTTGTTGAATAAAATTAAACTAATTTGATAACAAAAGTTCCATGCAATAAAAATTAATAAATTAATTTAATAATTAATCTATGAGCAAAAATTAACAAAAAAAAAGAAAAAAAATAAACAAACGTAATTTAAATTTTCAATAAAAACTTACATAGAAT
>NW_018108809.1:2899-4863 GCF_000183805.2 Loa loa | reverse complement strand
CATGCTTATTTTACATAATAAGATGATAAAAGTATCAAAAAAGTTATGTTATTGCAATTATCAGATGCAAATTATGGGAGTAAGTTATTTAATTTATTATTAAATTTTTATTTTTATTAAATTAACAATTATTAATTAATTTTTAAAAGTGCATTTGTATTTTTATTAAATTTTTAAAATTCCTAAGTTCTAAATATTTGCTGATATTAATTTAGCAATTATTAATTAATTTCCAATGATGCATTTATATCTTTATTAAATTTCTAAAATTTCTAAGTTTTAAATATTTGTTGAATAAAATTAAACTAATTTGATAACAAAAGTTCCATGCAATAAAAATTAATAAATTAATTTAATAATTAATCATGAGCAAAAAATTAACAAAAAAAAAAGAAAAAAATCAAACGTATTTAATTTCAATAAAACTTACATGAATCCATTTTGAAAATTATCAAATGATAATTGTTCAACAAATAATTGACCATTATGATTGTCAAATGATGAAAGAATGAGTAAATTGTTATTTGTATCAATGCTAAGTAATGGCCTTAATAGTTTGAAAAAATAAATTAAAATATTTTTTCAAATTTTCATTTTTTTTTTTAATTTATTAATTTCCTTTTCTGAAATTTAACAATTTTCTTTCTTTGGTTTTTTAAAAAAAAAGAAATTTTTTTTTTCAATGATAGAAAGAATTGGTATAAAGCAAGTTAATATAAAGTCAAAAACGAATTACTATAAACTAAAGGATTAGTATAAAGTAAATTAATATGAAGTAAGAAAAGAATTAATATAAAGTAAGAATTAATATAAAAAATTAATATAAAGTAAAGAATTAAGTAAAGAATTAATATGAAATAAATTAATATAAAGCAAAAAAAAAGAATTAATGTAAAGTAAGCTAATATAAATTAAAAGAAGAATTCATATGGAATGAATTAATATAAAATGAAAATTAATATAAAATATTTAGTAAAAGATTATATTAGTAAAGTAAGCCATTTTGAAGTAATTCACGTTTCTTTTTTCTTCTTTTTTTTTTTTAAATAAACTTTTCATGTCAAAGGTTATAATTATAAAAAAGGATGACAATCAAAAATTATAAATTAATTGAAAATATAATTTTAACAATTAAACAAAAATGTAAATACCTTTGTAATTTAAATGTTGCTAATGTACGCTTCCGAAAATCATTCAATGGAATGAATTTACTATAAAATGTTGACATTTCTCTATCTGTTTCATGATTCATCATTAAGCATAGTATAATTAATACATTAATTATGATCATAATGACAAAAAATATGACAATCATTTGGCAGGACCAAAAACATCGTTGCTGATTTGTTAACTGATTAAGCTTATCATCTGTAAAATTTAACATTGAATGGATTGATATTGGTGAAGCAATTAATTAATTAGCTTAACTTAATTAATATTCGGATGAATAAGTAATTAAACATATTGGTAAGTAAATAAGCAAATATGCAATTAATTCATTGCAAATAACATGAATTGAGCATTTTTTTTCTAGTTTAGTAGTACATTGGCAATTAATAAATTTTAGCTATTGTATGAGCAAATAAAAATTGTTCATTTTCGTTCCCATTCATCATACTGTTGCATTGTTTTTCCTGTTATTTACTTAGTATTCTTATTGTTAATTGTCGCCTGCTCTGCTCTTTATCTACCATCATATTTCCTGTTATTTACCTATCATTCTTATTATTATTTGTTCCATACTCTTCTCATTCCTATTTATCTACTATTATTTTTCCTGTTATTTATCTAACGTTCTTATTGTTTACTTACCTACCACTCTTTTTACCGATAGCTATTATTTTACTATTGTTCATCCTGTTATTTACCAACTATTCTTATTGTTATTTGTCTACTACTCTCGTTTTTGTTTATATTCTACTGTTCATCCTTTTATTTAACTACTGTTATTTACCTACTAATCT
>NW_018108809.1:0-2516 GCF_000183805.2 Loa loa | reverse complement strand
TAACGTTCTTATTGTTTACTTACCTACCACTCTTTTTACCGATAGCTATTATTTTATTATTGTTCATCCTGTTATTTACCAACTATTCTTATTGTTATTTGTCTACTACTCTCGTTTTTGTTTATATTCTACTGTTCATCCTTTTATTTAACTACCGTTATTTACCTACTAATCTACTATTGTTCATATTGCTACTTACTGCTCTTATTGTTATTTACCTTTTATTATCAGTTACATGTCTACTAATCTACTATTGTTCATATTGCTACTTACTGCTCGTATTGTTATTTACCTTTTATTATCAGTTACATGTCTACTATTGTTCTTTAACTAATTTATCTATTTGTTTTATTATTCCATAATGGATTATTAAGTATTTCAATCTTACAATTTTTCTCTTACAATAAGTTATTTTGCAAAAAAATAACCTTAACAAAGGATAAAAGCTAAGTTTACATAAACCAATTAATGTACATTTATGTTATGCAATAAGAATTCACAAATATTATTCATCAATTTTTTTTTTTTATTGTTAAAGGTCAAAGATTAAAAATTTTAAAATATTTCAAATTATCAATTTTTCGAAAAATAAAATTCTCCAATATATACATTCAATCAATTATAATTACATAAATTTTTAAATAATTTTCAATTTATACTAAAAAGTAAAAAGTAAAAAAAAAAAGGAAAAAAGGAAAAAACAAACAAACATGCATAATTGGTTGTAATTAATCGAGAATTATCATTGAATTTTTTTTTATTTCTTTCATATCCATTTGCATACATTTGTTGTAATAAAGCTATTGAAATGATAAAATCGAATTCCTGTAACTATTCATTTATAATATTAATTTTTTAATTCAATAAAATTTTTTTCGGCAAAATTTTATCAAATTTCAACAAAAAATTTCATCAAATTTTTTAAATTTAAAAACAGAAATGCTAATAATTTCTTTTTTCTTTAATTTTAAAATAAATTTTAATAAATTCTTTCAAAAATTCATAATAGATTGTAGCAAATTTTGTGAAATTTTTATATGTGACAAATAATTACGTTAATTAATGTCAATAATTTATCAATGTGATATTGCATAAATAGTTAGGCTATGCTTAAGCATTAAGCTTAAAATAATTTTACTGATATAATCTGTGTTAATTTAAATGTTTTTTTTATCATTTTTAAAAAAAAAAATAATTTCCAAAAAATGCTTTATTGACTAAATGTCCAATTCAATTAGATATATGAGAAGTAATGATTGATAAATAATAAAAGATCTTATCAGTAGTAGCTTAATTTTATCAGCATTGTTCGATTTGATCAATGATCGTTACAGAAAATGATTATTTCCTACTTCATTCACTAATAATTATCCTAAATAAATATATGCTTGAAGCTTTGTAAAAGGAAAAAAAAACTTTTATCCCAAAAAAATTTGATCAAAATTTTAAATTTACTAAATTGATATTTGCTATCAGTGACAATAAAAATTTAACTCAAATTTATCCTGAATTTTTTCTTAAATTTAAAATAAATCATATGCTTACCCAAAAGACAAAATATTAAAACTTTAAATGATTTAGTTAAATAAATTATCATTAAACAAATGCAGTAATGATATTTGTTATTGGCAATAATAACAATAAAATTCTAATTAGGCAATTATTTAAATTATAAATTTTGATGTGATTTTAAATTTAAAAAAAATTTAACTGATTCATCAATTAATAAATCATTAATTATTCAATTTGACCATTAATTATTAAATCACTAATTCATTAATTACTAAATCATTAATTATTTAATTTAATCCATTTATCAGCTCATTTAATTTGGCCCTTTTATTATTGCAATAATTTAATAATTACACATTTCAAATTCAAGCTATTGCTCAGTCATGACCTCAACTACGTGCTAAAATTAAAAAATTTCATTTAATTTATGAAATTTCTTCCTTTCTCTTTTTCTCTCTAAAAATATCCTTCCATTACAAACTATTACATATCTTCATCATACAATTAATTCATTCAAAAAGATGAAATTTTTTTTTTTTTTGAAATTCAAAATTCAAAAAAAAATGTTTAATATTAAAAAAAAAAAAAACAAATTTACAAGGAAATTTAATCTATCTAATACTTTTGCATAAATTAGTTAAAAAGAGCTAAATGAATCATTTATTAAAATCAAAATGTGAAATGAATGATTAAACTGTACAAAAATGTTCGTTGCAAAAAAGGATGATTAGTGATAAGAATAGGCTTGTCAGAGTAGTTGCGAAAGGATGATTACTGATAAGAGTAGGTTTGTCACAGTTCTTTTTTTTCTCTTTTTTTTTGCTTACTTTTCTTTTTATCTTCAAAAATTTTCTTTCTATTTTTTTTCTTTTTTATACAAATATTATTTGAGAAATTGCCATTTTCATATTTTTGATTTCATTCCAATGAATTAATAAACTGAATTAATCAAATTATAAAATTGAAATGAAAGGTGGAAATTTTGAAAAAAAAAAAAAGTTGGA
>NW_018108808.1:21799-23412 GCF_000183805.2 Loa loa | reverse complement strand
TTTTTCTTTTTCTTCTTTTTTTTTTTTTTTTTTGTTTTCGAATGATTACATTTAAATATTCCAAATTTATCGTTTAATATACACTTTAAATTTTTTTAAAAAACAATTAAAAAAATTTTTTTTTTCAAGGAACCATATTGGGCGCATACAGCACGTAGTCGAAGTGAACGAGCTCGTTCAGCAACACCTTCCGCTGCGCATTCCTATTACGCACCTCAATATTCCACTTTACAGCATCCAAAAAAGCGAAATGAAGAAAGGTATATTGTTAATTTTATGGTTTTAATTAATAAGTTTAGTTTATATGGTATTAATTACTTTGTGGATTTGGAAAATTTCAAAAGTTTAATTATAAAAATAATAAAAACTGGTTAGGAAAAAAATTGAATATGAAATAAGAAAGAAAAGTTTAATGCATTTGTTGGTAGCAAATGTACTGCAGATCGGCGAAACGAGGATATGAATTTGGTGGATTAGATTACGTTGACAAATCACGCATACCACAGGATTCATCGTCTTACATCTATTATGGCAATACCCGAAAATATCATGATGAACATAAGACAAGTCCTGGATATGAAATGGGCGGTATGGATTTCCGTAAAGGTGCAGTAAGTAAAGATGGTCCATATCATGGTCATGGACCGGAACAACGTCGTTTACATTCAAAATTTGATCATACTTCGCTGAAACGTGATGAGATGAATATCGAAATGGCACCTAATGTTGATCATGTTTCGGCTGATATTCTAGTTGGAGATACACGATCCAATCAACATCTTGCTAAAAATGAGCAACCTGATCATCGTTTTGGTACCTCATTTGGGCCAACTGCTGGTTTTACACGTCAACATCGTACCGTTAATCGTCAGGAAGAAATACCTAAACCAACAACATTTAGTCTATCAGCCAAGATAGATAATTCTGCTCAAAAGATAAGCAATACATCTAGAACACGTGATATATACTCTACTCCGCCATCTTCTCATGGAATATTACCACCACCGTCAACAAATCTTGCTGGTTATACATCACAAGCAGTTACCAATCATACGTCGAGTGGTACCACTGGTACACATATCACTACTGGTGCAAGTAGTACGCCATATGCAAAGACTGAACAAGCTTGGAATCGATCACAAAGTACAGCACCAAAAGAAAGATACGAATGGGCCAATGAGAACGTCGAGAAAGAGGTGACAATTGAGACACTGTTGAACGATAAAGCGCTGATTGCTCAGAAGAGGTCGATGACCCCGGAATGGCAATCAAAATCTTTCGAAAAACATAAACATTGGAAGAACAGGTCGGACCCTCGCTTTGCCCGCTCCCAGGTCCTGTATTTGTTCCATTCTTCCTGCTTCCATTTCTGCTTTTATCCTCTTCTGCCATCCCTTCTTCAAACCTTTTACCGTCTTAATCTAAGTGTATTATTGTATCTATCCTACCGTATATTTAACTATGTTCCACTTTAATCCAACAATCCCAATTATTAGTTGACATAAAAAGCATAAAACTTATAATTTTTTTTTTTTCGTTGCTATTGCTGTGCAAATTGATACTGTTATATTGTTATTTCGCTTTTTTCTTTTCATTTCTTTATTTTTGCTTTT
>NW_018108808.1:10614-20924 GCF_000183805.2 Loa loa | reverse complement strand
TCCAAAATTTAAAGACAGCTCTTTTTTGTTGTTTTTTTTTTTTCAAATTAAATATATATTAGCATTTACAGAGTAAAAACAAAAAAAAAAAAAAGTAACTTTGCTTAATTAAAATTACATTAATACGACAAATGGTAAGAGAATATAATATGATATTATAATTGAATAACTAATTAATTTCTATTCCAAAAAAAAAAAAAACTTTAATGAATAGAATTTTTTTAGATATATGAATATGAGCCAACATGGTCGCGTATTGTTAGTGATCGGCGTAATATTTGGGAAGATAAGGCGAAAAATACCGATGCTCGTTTACAAATGTCACCCTCTTCGAAGGTTTATTAGAATGCATGAATATTTGTGTCAAATATTTATCCAATATTTTATTTAGAAATTTAAAGAAAGAAAAAAAGAAGCAGTTTAATTATATCACTTAATAAATTTCAGTATTAATATATAATAAGATAATATCCGTGAAAAATCCAACAAAT
Organism: Loa loa; assembly: GCF_000183805.2. Taxonomy (NCBI): domain Eukaryota; kingdom Metazoa; phylum Nematoda; class Chromadorea; order Rhabditida; family Onchocercidae; genus Loa; species Loa loa. The sequence goes on along the minus strand of NW_018108808.1, from coordinate 20,433 downwards.
TAATATCTTAAACTGATTTTCAATATGATTAAAAATTATGGAAGTAAAATATTTTATCAAAAAAAAAAAAATAATTAATTAAAATGAATATTTTGTTAGATTCCACCACAACAACCGCCATACTGGTACAATAGAGCTAATCAAACTCATGCTTTATGGCAAAATGAAGCTGAACGACAGAATCGTGAAGGTGGCGGATATGGTAATGTTACTCAAGCTAGCTACAATTATACAGATTATCGTACCGATCAACGCAAATATGATCGTTTAACCGGTGATTATGATGGTTTCGTATCACAGACACAATATACAACAACACATACGGATCGTGGTAATACTAATGGGGAAAATGTTGAACGAAAACAAGCACAATATTCTTCTTCCTATTCAAGCAATCAACAACAACGACAACAACAACAACAACGACAACAACAACAACAACAACAACAACAACAACAACAACAACAACAACAACAACAACAACAACAACAACAATATACGTCAGAATATGGAAAATCAGCTACGCAAAGCACTCATTTAAGTTATACTCCTGTACCTATTGGACCATCACATCCGGTATCCTCTGATACTCATACTCAACAACAATCATCCACCTGGCAATCACAAAGGTACAAAATTTAATTGGAATTTGAATTACATAAAAGAATTTGTTTAGGAATCAAAAAACGAAGCATATATGAATAATTTGGTTGTCCATAATAATTGCATCATTTAAATAATTTTAATTTAATTTCTTAAATTTTCATGTAAAAATAAATATTAATAATTTAATTTTCTTTTTCCTTTTTTTTTCCAATAACAGTTCACGTTATGAACAAAAAATGCATGAGCGTTCCACGGAAAGAATGATAAGCAAACAACCGGTCAATGCAATTGCGCTACCGGCATCAAATTCAACCGGAAGGTATGGAATCGAAAAAACGAATTATCAGCGAAAAACACATCACGAAAGTGCTACACCCTATAATACCTCGGTAGTATCCGTTACACAAGGTGATGGTGATTTCAATCGACGTGCTGAAATGTCTGAGGTATTACATTATTTTATTACTGATAATTTCTTCGTTTATCAATTATTCAATCTTTTTTTTTCTTTTTGAATGTAGTTTTGTCAAAATCATCAGAAGTTATTACAAAAATATGCTCATATCATTTTAATGCTATTTTAAATTCATTTAAGTTTACGTAAAGTGATGTGAAATTAGTTGCATTTTTTATTTCAATTCATTTAAATGCAAAAAAAAAAAAAAAGAAAAAAGCATATATTTCTTTAAAATACAATAAAAGAAATTTTCTTTACTGAGTAATGTTCGAAAAGAAAAAATCACCGATTAGTAATAAAAGTGCCATAAAACCTGAAATTAATTACTAATTGTGAAATTAATTGATATAAATGCGAATGCTACAATATATGTTAGCTTTATCATTGACCAATAAAAATATCACTTCTAAAGCTATCGTAAAAGATTGCTTCAATTCGATTTCTGAGTGGACAATGAATGATATGAATTGTTGACTTTTGCAATAAATGGAATAATAAAACAAATATATATATATATATATATATAGCTTTTTTGTTTTCTTTAAAAGATCATTTGCATTAATTAAATTATTTTGGTACGCATAAATTATATTCAAATAATTATCATTTCAATCAAATATTAAACAAATGTGGAATTCGTTTCGTTTCTTTTTAAATTTTTATATAATAAATAATTGTTATAATTAACTATACATTTCCTCGAAATTTTTGGAATGATTTAATAATATAGAATAAGTAATTGAAAATTGAAGAAAAAAGGAAGTAATTTTTGAAATGATTTTAGAATTTTTTTTTTTCAATTTTAATTTGTTGTATTATTTGATTATGCTTAAAAAGGTAAATTTAATTATTATGCTATTTATTGTAGGTATTACCTCGGGGTACGGTAGCAAATACGGAAGCAAGTTTGGAAGGTAATTATGTGGATAAGGATGGTCAACCTGTAACGTATAAGCGTGAAATTGTAACAAGCGTTAATCCGAATAGCGAAAGTACGCTGCTTAAAGAAGAAGAAAGGCGTGTTGTTGAGACACCATTGGAACCTGGTGTCATTTCCAGGTAATGATTTTTTTTTTTTCGTGTTAATTTATCTTTGAATAAACGGGATTTTAATTTTGAAAGTTTAAAAGTTTACAAAATATTCGAAAACTACTTTGAATTGAAGTCCAATCAATATCAACTAAGAAAGAAACCTAAATGTTCGAAAACGCAACTGAAATAGCTTAATTTAGCTAGTAGTAATTTAGCAAAATTATAGATTATTGAATCCAATATACTAAGAATGACTAATGGTAAACTTCTTAGTTAATATCGAGTCTTTGATAATTAATGAGAAAGAGAGGGAGAAAAAAAGAATTTCCATTTTTTCTTTTTCTTTTTTTTACATTTCAGACACGTAACCACAAAATATTATAAAAAGAAAACTGTGACCGATACGACAACGACAAACACAACCATTCATTGAATATAAGAAATTTGTCAAAAACCCCATAAAATCACATTTTTTAAATAAAATTCTCAATGCAAAATTTGTTTGCTTCCTTACAATCATTATTTGTATCATTATTAAGTACGAAATTATCATTTTAATAATTAATTCATTAAAAATAATAGTAACGTAAGTTAGCAATGTAAATTTTAACTCTTACGAATCCGAAATATTTGCATTAAGGAATATGCATCAAACCATCATACGACATTCATCACGATTGCTTCTAATATTGTCTTCATTATTCAGATAAGCTACAGCTAGTTTTTTTCTTTCTTCCTTCCATGTATTTGCTTTCAAATTTCGCTCAATTTTGAATATATTTGCGAGGTAAAAACTTCCCATGTTGTACATTAACAGATAAAGATGCTTCAAATGTTCCGTTACTGTTTGCTTTCCTCAAATCCATAAATCCAACTTCCTAAAGTTACAAAGCTTGTTATACAAACTGTAGATAAACTTCAGCAATCAAATGATCCAGCGAATTATTCAACCTGGAAACTTTACAAAATCTGAAAATTATTTCCTTTGTAATAGGCCACATAGAATTCAGTGCTAAGTGAGCAAATTGAAGAGAATGAATTTAAGAAGTTCACAATCGAAATCGTTCAACAGTTTAACAATGATGAAGTGTAGTTTAGTTCAACATCATGAACGTTCAACAGTTTAACAATGATGAAGTGTAGTTTAGTTCAACATCATGAACGTTCAACAGTTCAATATCATGAAGTGTAGTTCATGTAAAGGCTTCTATCGTATCCGTAACATACATAAGTTTCACAAAACTTTTATTTTTTCCGGACGATAAACTAAAATATTACAGAGCAGCATCACGACCTAAGAAAATTACATTTTAATTGTATAATAATAATAATAGTAATAATAATAATAATAATAACAATAATAATAGTAATAATAATAATAATAATAATAATAATAATAATAATAATAATAATAGTAATAATAATAATAATAATAATATAATAATAATAATTAATAATGATAATAATAATAAAAACTATCACAGAGAGATATTAAAAACAAAAAGCAAGCATAGTGGCTTATCCTACTATGGGTTTGTTAAAATATTCTCACCTTTTCATCAATTTCCACCTTTGTTTCAAAAATACAAAGGCATAAAAGATAATGTTGAGAATAGAAAGGGAGAAAGAGAGAGGGAGAGAGAGGGAGAGAGAGAGGAATAACAGAAACATGACAGTGGTCATATGACAATGTACTAATACTTTGTTTAATAAAACAACTGGAAAACATAATTGGTGGGAAAATCCATTAAACTATTCGGTGACTTTAAACAAAGTACAAAATACATAGGATAGAATCGCATGGGATTTATAAGTACAGTAATATTTGATTACGCAACATTATTTATGTTGCCATTTTTCGACAGAAGAGATGGAATTTTTTAATATCATCTTTATCCTTTGGAACACATTATGCATACGCGGTAAAGATGGTAGATCACAACTGGATTCACAAAGGCAATACGCAGGAAGTACAACCCAGGATATATGCATTTTACATTTGGGCATATTTCACAATATCGAGATCGCAATGAAAGCCCAAGCAGGCTTGATGACTGCTTACTTCATATAATGATCATCAAGCCATTTATTATCTATTAAATTTCAGTTGAAATATGATACGAAAGAAAAAAAAACACAATACTGTAACACTGGGATTTACTAAACAGATAAACACAATACTGTAGCATTAGAATTTACTAAGCAAATATCAGAACCAGGTATCCTAAAAAAATTGAATGTTTAAAAAAGCTTAACTGCACTTCCATTTGTTTTAGATGAAGTCAAGGAGAGAATTCAATTTTCGAGAAAGTAAAGATTTTTCACGCTATCTAATGTTTTTTTTTTTTGGATCAGTTTACCACTAACGTAAAACTGTTTTGAAAAGAATCAAAGAGATAGCTCTTTGATAAAAAGAACTATCTCCATACATAATGATCATGCAGAAAGCACTAGAAAATAACAGTTACAGAAAAGACTTTCCATAGCACACAAATGAAGCAAAATAATAAGGCAAAAATTTTAACCGACTGCTTTCGTAACGCGTCGTGTTCCTCTCTGTGATGGTCCCGGTGGTTTTGCAAAACTTTTTTCTTTCATTTGTGGAGCTGGATGAAAGTAATCAATGAGAATATCCGATGATAACAATTCCTTACTGTCGATTTCTATCTGAAAGGAGAAATTACATAACATTCTTCTCGTTTCCACAGCAAAACAGCTAGCCAAATAAAGCATCACAATCATTGCCATTTATGACATTTACCATTCAAATTCCAGTGTAAGTGCCACAGTTAACGTGTTCATGACCATCATCTAATCTACGTAATAAAGAGAACAGTCTTAATTACAAACTTCTTATTTGAGCATCATAAACCACTTTGTTATTCTTTTTTAGCTATCCGATTAACCATTTTATCATTTAATCTTAACCAAATTCCAAATTGTTTACAAACCAAAACCTTTTTATCCGGGGAAAGATTTGCAGCCAACAAAGCAGCTTGTAAAAATGGTTGTTTGCAGCTTGAGTAAAGCATCCGTTCTTTGATTGTACACCCCGAAGAAGGCATTGAATAGATGAAAACTGCAACAGAAAAAAGAAACATACATCAAATTATAAGGAAAGCGTATATCTACAAATGTCAAAGGCATTATCCATATTTGAAAAAAAAAATCTCATGGAATTTCTTAAAAGCAATACTCAAAATAAATTTTAAGCGTAAAACCAGTGCAAAACAAATTCTGATTCGTTAAGGAAATGAAAAAGCTTTCAGGCTTTATAGAATGCAAACTTACATAGACTATCGTAATCCTGACTATTATATTTATGAGAGAAACGATAGAAGTGATATCGTGGCTTGTCTCGAGGTATTACCTGAAAAAGGAAACATTGCTGTCAAGGCATAAAATGTGAAAACTGCTTGATCATTCAGTGTAGTGCACCGTTAAACACTGATTTAGTCATGACTTACTATGAATAGACACACTTATGATGCTTTTTCATTTCATTCATTCCATCCAAACCCTAATCTATCATCGGTAATTAAGAAAGGAAATTAGAACTTGCGAAATACTGCATCAATTTAGACCATAAAGATACAATAAAATTGGAGGATATCAAAAGAAAATTTAGGGTTCTCAGTAAAATTATAGATCTGAACCACGGATAAGGAGTTTGTGTCAACTCGAGAGCTAGAACGATAGGAAGTAGTCCGAAGTTTATACATTTCGAGAAAAGCGAAATAAGTTACTTCATTTAACTGTTCAGGAGAGATGGACGTTTCTGAACATTCCAATTTGATCGCTTCATTCAGTGTATCAACAGCTAACTGAACATAATTCAGCGTATGACTAGCTAACTTTCGTAGTTCTTCTTCAGCATCCTGATCCACTGGGAAGAAAACACCTGGAAAAGTTCAAATATTTAATGAAACACCCATTTAATCTTCCATAAATGTTTAGAAATCCCTGCACGTCATATTCTCTTAGTGAAATTCAAAAATGATTCCTTAAATTTCACACCAATGCGATTCTTTCAGATTGTAATTCTTCTCACATAAAGATCGATTCCAAAGAATACAAAGATGGCTCAACAATCATAACAGCTCTTCATTTCGATTGAATAAATACATATGTGCATTTCGTTAAAAGTATTACAACTAACCTCTGACAGTTTGTGCTGCAACAACTGACGGCGCAGTAACTTTAAGCTCCTGATGCGCATTATAAAATTCTTTTTCAAGCTCCGACATAGGTCCAGGATCTTCCTTACTCGAAAGCCATTTCTCAAATGCTTCCAATGTCATTTCTTTCTTATCTGTCACATGATACTCGTATCTGCAACTTTGAATAAAAAAGTGTAAAAGGAAAGACAGTTATTGACAGTCTCACGAACTAAAGTAATTAGCTGAATGATCGCGACTATGATACATCCTCAGGCATTTAATATTCAACCACGTCCGATGCAGAGTTATATCAATTTATGAAAACACACAAAGCTGAAAATCTAAACAATCAGGTGATATAAAAAGCAACAATCAACAGAATAATTCGAAAGCCAACAATGTACAATCTTGGTGAATATCGAGTAAAGAAAAAGTTAAATTTAATGCCTGATATTGGATTGTCCGAATTCTGATTTGAATGTAGCCCATGTAGCAGCAAAAACCATTTTCTCACGAACAGGAGCACGATCATCAGCAAAGCTGTAATAATTTTACAGTTATAGGTTCTTTAAAATTGCAAACATAATCGTATTTCCAAACAGTATGCCAATGATATACGTCTTTTCAGTTTTGCTTTATGATCTTGTTCAATTAAATTTCTTGAGGACAATCAAGAAAGAGTAAGATAATTGAAAATCTTTCAAAAATATTAAGACTCTATCAAAGACCATACAGTTCATCGCCATTTTTCTTCAAGCTGTAGTTAAATATGATAACATGTTCCTCAGCTACATATATAACTAGCACTATTTTCAAACTGAAAGAAAAAAAACGAACCTCATTAGAATCCAACCATGTGGTTCATCGACACGAAACAAAATGTAGCATGGTTCAAATGCGTCAATGCAATCCGGCAAATGACGTTTGAAATCGGCACGCCAATCAGCTGTACCTTTACCTTGGAAATTAACGCATAATTCTTCTGAAATAAATTAGCCATATAAAACTGGATTCAATATTTTTGATAACATAAAAAAGCGAACAAAGTAAAAAATGAAATTAAACAAAAAGTAAACTAATATGAAAATTTTTCTTACTAATAATTTACAATAGTAGTGTGAAATTTCGAAAAAGTCCCTTCAATTATCACAGCTGAGAATACTTGTGTTTTCATTTAAAGAGATGCTGTTGATACTGCTAGGATCCAACTGCAGATCATACAGAGTTATGGGAGTACAAGTGATGAGTTAATCACCGTGATCGATAATAAATCATTTCTACGGCTAGTCAGGTGGTTAATATTATTTCAAACTCCTTCATTAAAAAAAAAAAATACCACTAAAAGTTGATACCATTTTTTACAACAATTTTCGCAAGTCTTATCTTCCCCGATTTGCATTCATTGAAAAACCTCAGCAATTTATCGCTTGCTGAAAAAAGATAATAATGAATCAGCGAAGCGTTTCGATAAGCTGAGAACTTCATTACTACGAATAAAAACTCACTCTCAGTTCTCGTCCACTCTCAGTTCCAACCAATGCAAACTTAACAACCTCAATTACAATAATTGAAAAGATCCCACCGAATTACAAGTTCTATATAGAACAAAAATAGAATCGGACATTTCAAGAATTAACCTACAGTTCAGATTAAATAATTATGTGTGGGAAAAATGACAAACCTCGAATACCGGATTGACAAGCCATGATGTTAGGATAATAATAGTGAAACTGATTAGGGGTACAGTTAATGATATGATATAAAACGTTAGTTAAACTGCAAGATATAAGAAAATCAAAACACTGTACAGTACAAAAAAAAAAAAAACTAAATCATTATGATAATTGATCGCTTATATTTACCAATGTTTCCAAAACAAGTAAAACTCAAAAATGCCTATTCCATTAAAAAAAAAAAAGTAAGCATTTTTTGGATAGACATACATCTTTGGGACAAAAAATGTAAATTGGTGAAAGTTTCAATTAAACTAAAATTTTTACCAAAATAGTTCTTTTCTTAATTTTACAATCATTTCTAAATAAAGAAAAAAGCGTATTTTTTTATCCGTTTAATTAACAAAACACGCATTTCCTATTGGATCACTCAAAGAGGCACTCAACCATCCCAGAAGCGCATCAAACCTTCCAAACAAGCAAAACATTCATTTCAATTCAACACCAACTGACAATATCCAACTACCGCAAACAATCATTCCGGATCCGATCCTGACTTCACTGCTGCAGCGCAAATGGCAAATGAAAATTATTATTGTGCATTTGATAGATGGAAAATGAATTAATTCTTGTAAATTATTTCGGATTGAAAATTACCGGTATTTAATTAAAAATTCTTATATATGTTAAAGAGATGAGTCGAAATTTATCTCATTTTTCAATCTATTTTCACTTGTACTAGAAAATTTTTTATTCAAAGATCGTAATTTGCATCACAGCTAATCATTTTGTTAGCATCACAGCTAATCATTTTTTTTTCAAAAAATAAGTAGACCTATTAAAATAAACTCGATAATTAACAGATCGGAAGGAAGGAGAGGAATTTTTATTTTTGTTAGACTAAATTAAAACTAAAATGAATGAAATATTTGTAAAAAATTATAGTAGAATATTGCAATAAAATGTAAAATTTTGATTATTTTGTATACGTAAAATTTTGATTATTTTATGAAATTTTGATTATTTTATCAAAAATATACATTTTTCCTTATTGACATGAAACGAATGCTTTTTTTTTGCCGTAAGTTATTTATTATTTTCTTTTTTCGTCTTCTTGTTATGTTGAATCGATTTAATACAATATTTCTTTACTGATGAGTAAGTTTACTTTGAACTTTGAACTTTTACACAATAAATTAATATTAGCTTAAGAATAATCAAATATTGTTTATGTTAGTTAAGATATCTCCTAGCAACAAATAAATATGGTAAATCTAATCGTACACGTGTACAGCAGTCATTATACTTGATTAATTTTTAGTAATAAAATCATCCAACCATTTGATAAACCATAAGAATGACTAAATGCCTAGTACAACTAATTATAGAGTAGTCATTATTGACTGTTAATTAGTCATTATACATTATTGATTACCATTATTCACTAACTAATCATTATTGGTTATTAATTAGTTCAGGAAAAGGATGGATGAATATTTGGCCTACTGATGGGATTCATTATCCTTTGCAGCAAATGCCTTAAAATTTATTTATGTTAGATTAGAATTTCGAAAATCCATTAGGATTCATCAATTAAGATTGATGAGATAATTAAGATTCATTGATTCAAATGTTCACTAAATCTGTCATCAAATAAGTATTCAAATATAATTAGGTTTGATTTGTTTGGGTGTTATTATTATGAAAGCAATAAATGATTCTAAAATATCAAAATATTCAGTTTAAATTCTCGTTTAGATTATTTTCCTCCTGCAAAAAATCAATCTCAAGCTTGCTTTGTTTACATTAAATAGCAAGATTTCATTTACACTTGATGAACTTTTGATCATTTCACTGGTGATCATTTATCATTGAGTTTTATGTTTATCGC
>NW_018108808.1:6306-10272 GCF_000183805.2 Loa loa | reverse complement strand
ATTATTATTATTATTATTATTATTATTATTATTATTATTATTATTATTATTATTATTATTATTATTATTATTATTATTATTATTATTATTATTATTATTATTATTATTATTATTATTATTATTATTATTATTATTATTATTATTATTATTATTATTATTATTATTAATTATTATTATTATCGTTTAGTAACATCATAGTAGTTTGTTAATGTTATTATCAACAAATTTTAGGATTTTGTTATTGCTTTCTAACAATCATTTATGTATACGACTAGCTTCAGAAATTAATTTAAATATAACGGTGCAATCAACCGGATTCATTACCTGAATTCATTCTTTACACGAAACTTTTTCTCCTCTTAATGTTAACAAATGCATAGGGAAGTATTTATAATACTAGCCACAATAGGTTGCAACTTTTTAAATTACTATGAATTTGTGATAATTTGCCAGCTTAATTTTTAAAAAAAATAAAAACAAAATGAAATTTTAATTAGGCTTACCATCAAGTGTTTTTCAAAGAGTTAACATTCAAGTCAATTAAACAATACAAAAATTACTATTTCATTGATTGTTGAAAAAAACAAAATTTTTTCCATCAAATTTTTTAAATTGTCTTCATTATCTAGCTCATATATATTGATTGATTAATTAATTTGCAGATTAAAATATCAAAATAAAAGACAAACGAAATTAAAACCGAAAACAACAATTATTTCGATTCTTTGATCGTTAATTTCATGTATCATTCATTTCCAATTATCATTATTCATTATTATTCTAAAAAAAGCCTGTTATCAAACATCCTTTTTTTTCCTCCTAAACAAATCTCTTTCCAGTAATTGATTTTTTCACCATCCCTATAAATTTCCATTTACTAATAAGTTAAATTAATGAGAGCATTCCATGATAATATGAACATTTTCGAATGGAATTGTGAAGAGGAAGCAGTAAGCATATTTAAATTCAAAAAAAAAAAAAAAATTATATTTTTAAAAATTTGTCATCCCTGTCATATAAATATGCTTAAAAGTGTGCATTATTTTATTCCTATTTTAGTAATAAAAAGAAAAAATAAAGATACCAACATTTTTTATAAGATATTAACAAATTAAGATAACTAACATCAATTTTATATTGTTATAAATCGATACTAAATATCTCACTAAAGTAATCATTTTACGTAAAAAAAAAAAAAAAAAAAAAATTAGGAATTATTTTTCATATCAAAATTTAAAGAGCCTTTTTTGTTCATTTACCAAATTATACACGATGAAATTAATTTCATTTCATATATTTTAATAATCTTGCCTATACATTATATTTTGTCTTATTCTTTCTTTAAGATGAATCAAAAATTTATTCATATGTCCGATTATAAGAAAAACCGGAAAATAATCAAATATCCGGTTATAAGACATAAGACTAAAACTTTCGTGATATAGATTGCTTTTTGTTTTCTCGAATAGAAATGCTTATTTAGCATATTGACTAAGCTTTTTCTTTTTTTTTTTTTTTTTTTTGTTTTTTTTCTTTTCAAGTGAAAATTAGGGGAAAAAAAATTTTAAAAGTTGGGCATATTTTTTGGATAATTTATATCCGTCTTTTTTTAATTATAAAATTTGTGATATTTTAAAGTTTAATCAATAAACTGTTAAGTTCAATAATATTGCATTAATTTTTGATCGCTAATTTGGGTAACATATCATCGGGATTAATTATCGTATGCTTGTTTAATTTTTCAAACAGCCATTGATTTGTAAATCGATCAATCGATGTGAGTAGATTTTGAAACTTAAAGTGAAATACCGGGAAGCTAGCCGAGAATTAACTACTTTCAAATTATTTTGGAACATTTCGAACCTAATAATTATCTAATATCATTAAATATGCTAATACATGGTATATTTATACTCTGAATAATTGAACTTTTACGTGATAACGAACTTAAAATAAAATGTTGATCGATAAAACATTTTTAGCATGATATTATCTGGGAAATTCTTCGGGTCAAATTATAAATCCAAAAAAAAAAAACATTTCAAAAATTCATTGACAAAAATGAAATTTCAACGTGTTGCATTATTTTTGTCAAGAAGCAAACTTGAAAATTTGTCATAATTATTATCATATGAATTATGAAGTGATTTAAAATGAAAGAAAAAAAAATCTCTGTTCTATGTTGTTCATGTGAGGTAGAAAAAAAAAAGGTAGGATAATCAATGACATATGCTGGAATGATAAGTAATCATATTATTATAATTAATTAAAGTTATAAAAAATCATATCAATAATTTCGTATGTTTTTGTGATAAATATTTCATCGAAAAATCGATGATAAAAAACTTTCACAATCTTTGCTGCAATTGAACGATTTGTTAGATTTTAAATTGAAAAAAATTTCAAGTATTAGATTATTGCTTCAATTAAACATTCTATCATTTCATATAGAATTCAGAAATATAAGAAATCTTTTTTCGTTTTTTTTTTTTCTATTTTTAAAACGAAAATTTTGAAAGATTTGCAAAGATAATAAATCAAAGCCGTCTTTTTTTTATTTATTTTTTTTTCTGAATAAATTATAAAACACTATTACAGTATATATGTATGAAACACAATTACAGTATATATTACGTATTTGTCATTTTCTTTAAAGATTAATTTAATAATTAAAATGAAATATTTGGTAATAATCAAATGAAATTTCAACATATTTCAATATTTTAAAACAAGAACTCTTTTAATATTTGCAAAGCATTTAGTAATATGTATGCGTTGCAGCTAATAATTAAAAGAAATAAAATATTTACAAATAACTTTTCATAATTAAACAATGCTTGATGAAATAATTAAATTATTCAAGTTTAATTTAATTAAATCTGCATTCAACAATTTCAACGATGATTCAAATTTCAGCATTATTTGTTACAGTATCGAAGTTATAGTTTCATTATGTTATCACAATATGTACAGCTGACACAAACTGATGACATCTATGCACACTTTAAAAACATTGTCAATCAAAATTTGACGGAAAAGTTTTCAAAAATTTCCTCTGCAAAACCTTCACTTTATCACTTTATTTTTAATTAATCATTTCAATAATCATCTTTAATTAATAATTTTTGATCATTCTAAAATGAAGTATATAAAATTTTTTTGTTAATTGCTAATTTTTATTTGTAACCTATCCATTTGCAATCGATCTTTATTTTATTGAGCAAAAAAAAAAAAAAAAAAAGATAACAATTTTATATGGAATGAATTAAATTCATATCTGATATGAATTATTTAAATAGTAATTTACAGTAATTTTAAGAGGAAAAAAAAACATATTTTTTTCTGGTATATATTTGAAACATCTTTCAACCATAAACATTGATATATGTAATTTCATTGGTATTTTATTTGGAAAAATTTTTTATGGGAATTAATAAAATAGATAATTTGAATCATTTAAAATGAAAATGAATAATTTATTGGTTTTCCTTGTATTCCTTGTGAATTTTAAAATTTAGATTGATAGGTTTACTTTAATTTTCGACTTGTTGAATAATTAATTCACCACAAATGAACAACAATTTATCAATACTTTATTAGGAATAATTTTTTGTTCTTTGTTAACAATTTTAATCATCTTACAGTTTGAATTTTTTTGAAATAATTATTAAACGTTTAAAAAGTTTTTTTTTTATTGGTAATGTTGTTTACAAACATAGCATTTTTTTTTTTTTTAGCTAATATTTTAGTTTAATTACATTCAATAGGGCACTCTTCAATGAATAGCAAAAACAAAGAAAAAAAAATTTATGTTAAAAAAATTTTTTCAAGAAAAGAAAATTAATGAAAATTATATTTAAAAGATTTCATTAACAGGAATTTCATCCTGTTATTAATTCCGATTCTATTCCAAAATGACACTTCAGTAAATTTAATTAAATTATGCCCTAGCTACATATTATATTG
>NW_018108808.1:3019-5617 GCF_000183805.2 Loa loa | reverse complement strand
TTTTTTTTTTTTTAGAAATTGTGCAAAATTTTAATATATTCAAATTGAGTTTATTTTGCAAAATTCCATTAACTTTTTCTTAGAATTTCAATCACTTTCTTTTTTTTTTTACAGTCAAAATTAAATTTCTTTGTTCTTTGTTTTTCTTTATTTACTTATTACTATTTCATTATGACGATTTATTGGTAATGTTGTTTACAAACATAGCATTTTTTTTTTTTAGCTAATATTTTAGTTTAATTACATTCAATAGGGCACTCTTCAATGAATAGCAAAACAAAGAAAAAAATTTATGTTAAAAAGATTTTTCAAGAAAAGAAAATTAATGAAAATTATATTTAAAAGATTTCATTAACAGGAATTTCATCCTGTTATTAATTCCGATTCTATTCCAAAATGACACTTCAGTAAATTTAATTAAATTATGCCCTAGCTACATATTATATTGTTAATTTAAATTATTTTCTAATTTAAATTTCAGTCAGTTTAATTAAATTATACTGTGAATGTGAAATTTCATTTTATAAATCAAAAAATTCATGCTATTAACCAAAAAAAAAAAGAAAAGCAAAGTGAAGAACAAGGAAGGGAATAAACTTTCAAGTAATTTCAAGATTTTTCTCATATTAAGCAATTCTGTGAAGCAAAATGAAGCCAATAAGGTAAAAAAAAAAAAAATGCTTGCCATTAAGAAAGCCAATTCATTTGCATTTGGATGCAAAAAAAAAAATAAATAAATAAATAAATAAAAATAAAATAAAAATAGAAACAAAACGACCGAAAAGTCTTTAATTTAGGAAATAAATTTTTCAAAAATATAAATTCGTCAAAAGAAAAAGAGAAAAAAAAGGAAAAATTTTTTTAAGAATTTTGTTTTCTTTTCTTTCTTTTTTTTTTTAAGAAAAAGCAAAAATTTTTTTTGCAGAGAGGAAAAAAAAGAAAAAACAAAAGATATTGAAGATTTTAAAATAAAATAAAAAATGATTCATAGATAATGAATTTTCATAAAAGATTATTTCTTTTTTCGCTTGTTACAAGGTTATTTGTGAAAAAAAAGAAAAAAAATGTTTTCTTTTTTTTTTTTGAAATAATTTTAACTAATCGTTTAATTATTATCAATGAGTGCAATATTTTCATTGGAAAGAAAAAAAAATCTTGGTAATTTTTTGTTGTTGTTCGTTTTTTGTTTTTTGTTTTGTTTTTTGTTTTTTTGAAAAAAAGAAGAGAGAGATTTTTTTTCCTTCCATTCATTAATTTAATTAATATATTATACATTATACTAATATTGATTAATTAATTATTGTTATTAATGCTAGTTAAAATGATAACAAATGTAGAGTTGATATTTTCATATTGCGCAAACATTTTGCCATTTCAACAAAAAGATGTCACTTTTTAAGTTTAATAAAGTTATGCCAACTGATATACAATATGAAATGACATATCTTTGTCATATTCTTCTCGTTTTTGTTTTTCTTTTTTTTTATTCAATTGTACATCAAACAATTGTCATTAAAATTGCAAAATGTATTTTTGTTTTTGTATTATTGAAATTATTCGCATGAATTGTTTAAGTATTATAAACTTGAACACTTCAAGATAAACGTTAAGCATTTTTTTATCAAAATCTTTTTCTTAAACTCATTTTATTCATTCGATTGAAATTGTTAAAATGCTAAAAAATTTAACTGTTTTATTTTTAATTGAATTTCTTCAAGTAAATAAAATAGTTAATTTGCAGTTGCAATGTAACTCTAAAAGGGAAACCGTTGAAATTTCATGATATATATAAATGAAATTGTAATGAAGTGTAAAATAACAAACATATGAATCCTTCTTGCTCAGTTCCTGTTAATGATAAATCGAAAAGGATGAATGTATGTGAAATTTAATTAAATTATTATTTAAATTATTTTAAATCTTTCGTAAATTGTTAACTTATTGCTAATTGATTATTTTTGGATTGACTTTTTCTTTCGTATCCTTTTTTTTCCCCTCCTTTCTTTCATTTTTATTGAATTAATTTAAAATTATAAATTAGAAATAATTTGAATAAAGTTTAACAAAAAAAAACAATAAAAATTATTCCTAATAGTAACATCGTGCTTTTTTTCCTTATTTTTCCTTTTTTGAAAATGATTTTAATTGAATATCATTTATTATTTGTTATAACGGAAGTAATTAAAACGATATTTAATAATAAATAAATTCATTCATGTTATATTAAATGAATTCTTTTTATTTTTGAATTGTGAATTTCAATTGGAAAAAAAATTTTTAAAAATTGATTTTAAATTTGGAATAAAAATGAAAGCATAAAGGCACACAACAGATGTTTCGGGTAATTTTTTCCGAGCCAGTTTTCTGAAGTTGTTATTATTGTTGTTATTTTTTCTTTTTTTTTTTTTTTTTTCTTTTCCTATTCGATCAAAGATGGAAAAATTTTCATTTGATTTTAGCCGAGTAAATAGCGCTAAAATATATGAGCAAAAGTCGCTTTTGCTTACTTCATCATTTCTTCGTTGCAGCACAAATTACTTGGCTATTAAAAGTGAAGCATTTGTTTTGACAAAAAAAAAAAAAAAAAAAAAGCAAAAA
>NW_018108808.1:0-2350 GCF_000183805.2 Loa loa | reverse complement strand
CTTAGAAAAAAAAAAAAACTAGAAAGAAGAAAAGAATGAATAAATAAAGAAACAAACAGTTAAATGTAAAATATAAAAAAGATAGAAAAAAAAAAAAGACTAAGTTAAAATCCTTTGAGTTATGTAAGACTGAAATATGATATCCTCAAATTGGCATTCTTTTACAACAAAATTCATTGCACTATTAAATGGAACAAAACAAAAAAGAAAAAAAAGAAAAAAAAAGTTAACTTACATCATTTTTACTTTTTTATTTTTTAATCATTTTTTTTCTTTTCTTTTCTCTCGTTTTTTCCCTCCTGTCTTTCCCACAGTTACTTTGCATTCATTTTTCATCCTATATTTCGCATTTTTCTTTTCCTCCTCTTTCTGTTCTAGTTTATTTATTTATTTATTTATTTAATTACCTATTCATATATTTATATTTATTTATTGGTTTATTTACCCGTTCATCTATTTATTTAAATTTATTTATTTATTTAATTAATTTATTTAGGAAGAGAAAACATGAGCTAAATTGCTGTTAAAATTGTATGTTTCGGTTCGAAGGAATTTTCAAATAATTGATTAATGGATTTTACCCTTTTTTTTCTTTTTTTTCTGTTCTAAAATTTCGATTAAATTTTGGAATTTTATTTGAAGTAATGATTGGAAAAGAAAATCAAAAATAGTAGGAAAATAGGAATGAAATGAAATTGATATTTAAATGTAATGTAATACTGATATTATTACAAAAATATCAATCACAACAAATATTCCTATCCGATTTTTTGATAAAAATTATCATTTATACAACAAATCCTTGATTATATTTGTAATTAAATGAGCACAAAAAATCATCTGCTATTTTTCATTTCCATCATTCATTCTTTTGATTTCTGTGAAAAAAAAAAAAAATTGGATAGAGTAAGCTAATAAACTAAGAAATTAATTGATCAATCGATAATGGATTATAATAGATTGATATTACCAAAATTAGCTGAATGGGATTGATAAGCTATTAAACTAATAATCGATAATGATGATGATAATAATGATAGTGATAACAGTTTAGTGATGATAATGGATAAATGGGATAGCAAAATGATAGGTTGATGTTAGTGGAAGGATTAATTAATTATTTATTGAAGATGGATAAGAAAAAAGAAAAAAAAAAGGAAATGTGTGCTACAAAGTGATAAATGATAATTTATAAGAAAATAACGCTAACAAAAAAAAAAAAAGATGGCGGAGCGGATTTTTTTGGAAAAGCCGGCGGAATCAACCCGATTGCCCCACCCCCACAGTCCATTTAGCATTTTTTACTTCGGTTAGGGTCGACTACAAACGTCCAATATCAGCTTGATGGTTGATTAGTTGTTGTTGGCATTAGTTTACTCGCTCGTTCACTTCAATCATTCATTCATTCGCTCGCTCGCTTTCATGCTAACACTTCTCTGTGTGACGACAATTACATTTCATTGTTAGTGCGTACATGTTTGTGCGTGTGTATGTATGTGTATGTGTGTATGTATGTATGTGTACGTGTATGTATGTATGTATGTGTATGTATATATGTATATGTACGTATGTAGAGATGGATGTATATATATGTGCATATAATATATTGGATAGCAGGAAGATGTCATCCGGATCCGGTGGAACATTGAACCGTTTCCGGATTTCATCAGTTACGCAATCGACGAACAACAATCAAAAGCAAGAAGAGCAAGAACCATCTCAACATCCGTTTCAGCTTATTGCACAACCTCAGCCGAATGTTCCAATCATTTCTACCGGTATGATTTATTTCATATATTTAATTTCAAATAATTCTAATTCAATTCCGCTTTTAATTTCGATATTCTGGTAAATTGTCAAAAATTTCGCATGAATTTGTTCACTTAAATTTATTCTCATTTCTATGAATTTTTTAATTACCACTTGCCTTATCAGCTTGGCTATAATTTATGCGTCTAATAAATGAAAAAGAAAAAGAAAAAGAAAAATCGTTTTTAATTTAAAATAATATTTAATTGATCAACAATCGCAGTCATTTTTTTTTTCTCATTTAATTTCAATTGCTTTCCGTTCTCCGTTCCTTTTCATCAATTCTTATTGTGTTACATTTAATATTCCTTATCATTCCAACGATACACCGCACCACTCAGCCTGAGTAATTTGGTGACAATAAACGATTTGATTGTCAACCAAATCAAACATCACAAGTTTTTCTTTTTTTTTTTAACATGAATAAAAATAGGAAAAAAAGGAATACGTAAAAATTTTGTTCGATTATTTTCATTATCGAAATATACATTTAGCATTTAATGGATAATTTATATAGCATAGTTAAATATTAAACAAAAAG
>NW_018108807.1:21384-23424 GCF_000183805.2 Loa loa | reverse complement strand
AATTTACTGGAAATAATTGAGAGATATGAGATTTTTTAGTTCATAAGCTATATTGTTGTAATTTCTAATCTATGAAATTTATTTATTCATCGGCTTGTTGTAAGTCAATAAAAGGTTACGACACAGCAAAAATAAAAAAATTTTAAGAATAAAAAGGAAATGAAATGGTATTAAAAGAAAAATATATGAGCGATAAATTTTCTAAAAATTTCAAAATTTAATTGAAGCAATTAAAGTTATATTCTCTGTTCTTTTTACAACTCCTCTCTTTTTCAGTTAACCAAATTACGACAAAAACTTCAAAATGAAATGAATTACATGAAATCATTCGTCACATTAAATCTTCCGGAATAGGAACTAAAATTAAAAATGAATATGATAGTAGAAAATCGATGAAATATCCGAAATGATAATTATCCATGTTTGTATATATTACCATTAAAACTATTTCAATAATGATTGGATAGATAGGTATCAATAATATCTTCAATTACTATTACGACTGTTACGACAATAATAACAACAATAGTAACAGCTAATAGTATTACCCATATCAATTACCTTCAACGTTAGAGGCTACAACGGGACAACTTGCAATAATAATGACCAAGATAAACAACAACAACAACAACAACAACAACAACAACAACAACAACAAACATCATCAAAAATGAACAACAGCAACAAACAACAACAACAACAACAACAACAATAACAAATAACATCAAACAACAATAAATAGCAACAACAATAGAAAATACAGCCATCAAAAATGGACGTTAAAGTTACAGATGGTAAATCATTTTGGATGAATTATGAGAAAAGGAAAGAAAGAAGGAGCGGAATGAGAAGAATAAAAAGAATTCAAAAAAAAAAAAGATTAAAAGACGGACTAATGTAAGTAATTTGCAATAATTGGAAAATATATTAAAATTATATTATTAATACTATGAATGTCCTCTATTTAGATATGCAATCAGTAAATAGAAATAAATAGTATTTGTTGTTACAATAGAAAAAAAAGAGAAACAAAAAATAAAAAAAAAAGAAAGAAAAATGGAACGATCATTCTTTTTCCTTTTCTTATTTCAAAATTTCATGAAAAACTTTTCATTTTTTTTTTTTTTTTTGTTATTTAATATTTTGAATGAAAATGGCCAAATTTAATGAATTTGTTAATTTGAATGAACTGAAAGTACAACAAGATTGTTTTGCTCTTTCTTCGTTGAAGGAATAAAAAGAAAGAAAAAAAGTGTCGTCTTTTTTTTCTATTCTTTTTTTTGAGAGGGAGAGTGAGAGAGAGAAACAAGAATTTGGGTAATGGAAGGGCTAAAATGGAAAGATTGGGGAAGCATAGGAAAAATGAAATAGGGAAAAACTGAACAGAGTGTCAACGAATAAATGATGAAAGCCTTCAATTTCAATTTTAATGTTTGAAAAATTAAATTTTATAATCAATTTGGTGGGGTGATTCTCATTTAGAGAAAGAGGAAGAAAGACGAAATTATGGATAAATTGATGGAAATTGATGAGAGGAAGAGAAATAAGGAAAAGAGATAGGTCATGCAGCATAGGTCATGTAGCTCTTTTAAACTGCAATATTACACCAAAAATTCATTTTATTTGTACTCAAATGATGACGATAATGTTGATAATAATAAAAATAATAATAATAATAGTAGTAATAATAATAACAATAATAATGATAATAATAATAACAATAATAATGATAATAATAATAGTAATAGTAGTAGTAATAATAATAATAATAATAATAATAATAATAATAATAATAATAATAATAATAATAATAATAATAATAATAATAATAATAATAATAATAATAATAATAATAATAATAATAATAATAATAATAATAATAATAATAATAATAATAATAATAATAATAATAATAATAATAATAATAATAATAATAATAATAATAATAATAATAATAATAATAATAATAATAATAATAATAATAATAATAATAATAATAATAATAATAATAATAATAATAATAATAATAATAATAATAAT
>NW_018108807.1:18458-20795 GCF_000183805.2 Loa loa | reverse complement strand
AATAATAATAATAATAATAATAATAATAATAATAATAATAATAATAATAATAATAATAATAATAATAATAATAATAATAATAATAATAATAATAATAATAATAATAATAATAATAATAATAATAATAATAAGCAGTAATAATAATAAAAAGTGATTCCGCTTTAATTTTCTTTTCTTGCCTATTCATTCCTTTTTTCTGCATTACCATCATCATCATTATCAAAATCATTGTCACCATTACTATTATCATCATCATCATCCATATCTTTTTTTCTCTTTTTTTCTTAAATGTTTTGATTGTAAAGAAGCATTAACATTATCAGATTGTGAAATCATTGCTAGTTACCTAAATGATATTTGCATAATCATACATAGATTGCTTAATTTCAATTTAAACATAGCCATGAAATTTTCATAATGTAAGCTTATTACATACCTAAATCTAATTAAATTCATATGATTCAGGTTAATTAAGGGGCTTAATTAGTTGGCCGTCAAAAAAACAAATGTAAGGGTTGGAAATTTGAATTAATTTACATTAAATATTATATGAGAATCTTTTTTTTTAAATATCAATTAAAAATTATAATATATCTATCTGATTGATTGGATTTTTTAACAGTTAAATGTTAAATTTAATGATATGAGAAATGAAATGATATTAAATGAGGGTAAGATAGAGATGAAAAAGAGGTAGATGAAATGAAAGAAGAAAAGAAAGCGAAAAGAGAGAGAGAAGAGAAGAGAATGGTGCGGTAATTTGTCGTAAAACAAAAAAGAAACATATTTGAATGCATTTCATGATGATAGTGATGTAGGCAACAATTCAGTTGAAATTTTACTAAAATGTTGTTTATATATGCTTGTTTAAAAGTGAAATCTCATTTTGAAAGAATATGAAATCGAAAGATTGAGAGTAAGCTTGAAAATAGATTATAAATAAATGAGGAAGAAAGTGGAGAAAGAATGAAAGAAAAAGTAAGGATAGAAAGAAAAAAGAAAAAGTAAGAGAAAAGTATTTTGTTTGATGTATATGTAAGCATTTCGTTTATAAAAATGCGTTTTTTTTTTCTTTAAAACTATAATCAAAGCATTAATCATTTTTTGCTAAAAAAAAAGTTCAGTTGAAATAAATCCCAAATTTGGAGAATTTTGAATGATAAAGATGAAAGATAGATGAAGAGAAGAAAAGATAAAAAGAAAAAGTGGGAAAGTTTTTGATTCCACTCATCAATTCTAACTCATTTTTCATTTCTTCCCTCATTTCAATCTAAACTTTTTCTTTTTTTATTTCAAATGAAAAAGTCCTCTTCATCTTTAAGTTGTTTCATATACAAAAATAACAAACATGAACAAAAAAAAAAAAACGAAAAAAACTTTATTTAACCCATTAATCTCTTTTACATTTCCGCCCTTTTAATTTTTTCTTTGTTTTTTTCACTTCCAAAAGAATATTTTTTTTCATAAAAAAATTAACATCTTGTTAATACAGCTATGATAGACGGTTATTTATTATAATTGATTTTACTAACAAAGGTATTTTCTTCATAATAACTCTTATCATGATAATATTTTAAACAGATATTATCCAGTGCTATCACTATGATAACTTTATCAAGTCTTAGCTATAGAACTACTTTACATACATGTCACATTGAGCTCAATTGCTATCTTCTACTAATAGATATTTCATTTAATTTACGTTGATTTGCATAATTAAAGGATCAAGGAAATCGTCATCAAAACATGATAAATGATATGCCATTAAAGGTATATTTCGAAAAGAAATTTACAAATTAAAAATATTTTGAATTGGAAAAATTGCCAAAATATCTAATTAAATAAATTGTTAATTGTATTAAAGAAATTCAAAGTTACACAGTAATGCATTTTACATTTGAGTATTTAAATATATATGTAAAAACTTTTGATTTTTTTGTTTTTTATAAAATTAGTATGTCATGCAAACATTCAAAAAATGAACTTATAAAAATAAATAGTAAAATTATTAAAGTAAATGCATATGAATGATGAATATATTATTAACTTGAAATGCTAAATTATTGATATGAGAAAATGAAACAAAATTTAATTTAAAAAGTTTAATGAGAGGAAAGAAAAAAGAAAAATCAAACAACAATTTAAAGTTGAATTATTCATCAAAATGAACAAATTGAAATCAAAAACAAATTAATTTTATTACAAAAAATTTAAATTGAAAAACATACATACACACAGTTTATAATTGCTAAATTGTTTATGTGAAATATATTTTTTTATTTCTTTTTTTTTTATTTTCTCCACTTTTCTATCTTACTAACAAAAAAAAAAAAAAAA
>NW_018108807.1:15417-17602 GCF_000183805.2 Loa loa | reverse complement strand
ATTATTATTATTATTACTATTACTATTATTATTATTATTATTATTATTATTATTATTATTATTATTATTATTATTATTATTATTATTATTATTACTATTATTATTATTGTATTATCGTTATTATTACTTTTATTATTGCTAAATTTGTCATTGTTAATATTATTGTTGCCTATTCTATTACCATTTCATCAATGATTACTTAACTATTTTGATTAAAACAGTAGTAGAAACTGTAGTTGATTTTCATTAAACCATTTCTAATGATTGTCGCTTAACATATATTTTCAGTTTGTAAAGGAAGAAATTTTAAAAAAATAAAAGAAATGTTTATGCAGTTATTCACACTTCCAATATTAATATTAAGAATATGTTATCATCATTATCATCATCAAGCAAAATTTTAGGAATTAATAGAAATTATATTGTTAATAAGAATGAGCATTGTCATTATCCATACAATTATCAATCATAATAATTAGATAATATCATTTAAACAAAGTTGTGATAAAAAAGAAAGAGTAAAGGTAATTATTAGTGTTTTTTATTAACATTGTGATAATTGTTATTAAAATAAGTCAGTTTTTTTTGATTATCACTACCTGATATAATTAAATGACATTTGAAAAAAATAAAGGCATAACAACAACAATGGCAGTAATAGGAATGATAATTTATTTTATCATTAATTAATAACATTTCCACAAACATGAAATCAAAATGATGAATGTAAATAATGGTGACAATATTTCGTGTTGTCAACAACATCAGTATCATTGTTATTGATAATAATCACTAACCTTTAATTCTGTCCTTCTTTCTTCGCCTTTTTATGCCATCGTCATCAAAACGATTTCATATAATAAGTAATTCCAATTGAATAGTGTATTGTGTTGTCCTTCTTCCTTATCAGTTCCAGATATCAACAGTTGTAATTTATAACTTTTATGGTGTAGAATGCAATATTCGTTCAAAGAATTGAAAATTTTTGATTTTGATAAGATTTTTAGAGGAAGTGAAATTCACAGTTTGCTTTTTCCTCCCTTCGTACATTTGGCATCGTCTAATTAATTAATTAATTTACATTTTACTTAAGAAATGACTAATTTATATGCAAATTTAGCTGCATACTAGGGTAAATTAATTTTAACCTTGTTAAAATTAATTATTTTAACCATTCTAACTAGACTTCTTTCCATTTAATTTGATTCAGTTTTTTTAATCCAATTTAACATAAACAGTGTATTATATATAAAACCAGTTGTTTAATTTTTCAAATAATATACAGAAAAAAAAAAACAAAATTCTTTGAAAGTATTGCATTTTGAATAATAGAAGTTTTAAGGTGGAGAAAATAAAGAGGTATGATAATTTGAATATCATATTATTAATTATTGATTATCATCATTGTTAATTGTTGGTACTAAATTAATTAATTTCAATAATCCAAAAATGAAAAAAAAGATCAATTAAAGTTTGGAAGAATGAAATTTTGGAGGGAAATGTAAGAGTTGTGAGATCGGTTTCATTTTTAATGCTATTTTTTGATTAAAATCAGAAAATAAGAGATGTGCAAAGCAAAAAAAAAAAGCAAAAAAATTTTGTTTGTACTTTATTGGCGGTTAATTTAAATTTATTCGTTTGAATTTATTTTTGAAATGTCATACATATCTTTGTGTGAAGTTTCCTGATGATAAAACGAGAAACAAAGGGTTACATTTTTTTTTCTTGTTAAAAATTTTTGCTTCTCAATTTCATTTCTTCCTAAGTCTTAAACATTCACAAATATTTTTCCAAATTTTTCAAAGAGAACAAAAAATTTTATTTTCTAGAATTTAAACATTTCAAACTGTTTAATATGATGAAAAATCTGTTTGTAATAAACATGCGTTATAATTGTTTAATTATATATATATATATATACCGAGCATACTTATTGAATGTTTTACCGTATTGAATGATTGAAATCATTTTTTTTAAAAAAAAAAGAAAAAGTATAACATAAGTAATATTTACAATTATTTTGATATGGGCAGTAACTAGAAGAAATTAAGAAATTAGTAGTAGTTCCCTTAACTAGAGAGTTTTTATTTTCTGAATCAGTTAATAATTCCTTAATTAGAGAGTTTTTGTTTTCTGAATCAGTCAGTAATTCCTTAACTAGAGAGTTTTTGTTTTCTGAATCAGT
>NW_018108807.1:4366-14428 GCF_000183805.2 Loa loa | reverse complement strand
GAATCAGTCAGTAATTCCTTAACTAGAGAGTTTTTGTTTTCTGAATCAGTCAGTAATTCCTTAACTAGAGAGTTTTTATTTTCTGAATCAGTTAGTAATTCCTTAATTAGAGAGTTTTTGTTTTCTGAATCAGTCAGTAATTCCTTAACTAGAGAGTTTTTGTTTTCTGAATCAGTCAGTAGTTCCTTAATTAGAGAGTTTTTATTTTCTAAATAGAAACTTAAGCTTTTTATTTATGGAATTAAGTCACTGCAAGAGTTTAAAGATTTTTTTGTTTAAATTAGCGACACATTCTCTTTGCACAATAATGTATGATTTTCCATACCAATTTCTCATCATTCATCAACTTTCATTAAGTTGAGGAAATAAAAAAAGAAGCGAAGTTTAATTTTTAATTTGACCATATCACCTTATCAATTTCCTTTTTTTCTTTCTTTCTTTTTCTAATACTATTATTTTTTCATTTTTGAAATCAAAAATTAATTGGAAATAAATTGCCGTCTATATGAAAAATTTTATTCAATCAGGAAAGAAAAAGATAATGAATGAATAATTTTCACAAAAATTAAAACAATGAATGGCTTTATTGGAATTCATATCAAAATAAGTTTCATCCAACTATTCAAATTATTCTATCTGATGAAGCAAAAAAAGATGGACGAAAGAAGGACCATGTGAACTATTATGTCATCCAGTTGTACTCGATTATAATTACCCTTTGAAGTTTTCCACTTGAAATACAATAAATTTACAATCCAACTCTTTTTCTCTCTCAGCTCAAATATACGCAAGCAAAATAAGAATAATACAAAAGCGCAAATGATTGTGACTAAATTTTTTTTTTTTTTTAGTAACGTGAAATATTCCCGGTACAAAAGAAGTATATAATAATCGTTTACTAAATTAAAACTATCTTTGAAATATTGTATGAACCATTCAAGTTGCATTCGGTTGTAATTATGTCACCCGGTTGAATTCGGTCCAAAAAGCTCAATAAAGCATAATAACATTCGCCCAATGCATTAATTATTTCACAAAAATTTATTGTAGGAAAAATAAATTAATAAAATTTATGAAATTATTCCATAAAAATGTAAAATACACTAAGACATGTGACATACATGAAATGCAAAAAAAAGTGGAAACGAATATCTTTTTTTTTTGAAAAAAAAATTTAACACCCAACAATTCCTCCCTTTCACAATTCTCTTAGCTCCAAAAAAAGCTCGATAGAGCACGAAATTGTCAATCTAATAAACTTTTTCGTTTCCAATCCTTCGTCAATTTAAATGAAAAAAAAAAAAGTCACAGATTCCTGAAGTGTAGTAGTAAACATTTCTCCTGAGATATCTCTAATCCTTCATTCTCAATTCCTACCAAAAATGAAAAAATAAAAATAGATTTTTGCAATAGTTTTTGATGTACCAAATGAATTCATTTTTTTTTTCTTCATCAAATTTTCGTCAAAGCAATGCCTATCTGTCACTCACATATTCGTTGTAAATGTTTTTTTTTTTATTTCGTTTTGTAACTGAAAAAGATGAATTTTTAAAATCTCACTCCTCTTTTTTTTCTTTGTCTTCTCTTCATCAATACTCTCTCTTCAATCCATTTTAAAAAATTTGGAAAAAAAAAAAGGAAAAAGTTGATGGCTTCCTCTTCTTATGTCTCCAAAAAAAAAATTAATTTATTTGCATTTGGCAGGGAAAACTTGACTGGAAAACTTGTCAAAAAAATAAATGAAATTTTGCTTTTTTTTTAATTGTTCTTTCCATTGTTAGGTATAACTGCCAACTTTTTTTTTCTTTTTTTTTTTTAAATGATACAACAAAATTTCATAAAAATGTTGTGCAATTTTAGCTCATCGCATTTTTAATAATGTATAGTTTTTTCCAAAATTTCTTTTCTGCAAAAAAATTGAAATTGTAAGAATTAAATACCAAATGAAGCAACATAAATCTGAAATTTATGTAAAATGCAGTTCTAATTATGGTAATTAAATCATTCGTATAACAATATATGATAAATTTCAAAATAAAACCTACAGTATCGATAACAAACAATATTGCTATGTAACATTTTTATGGAACTTTATTGCATCATTAAAAGCTGAAAGATTATTAGAGCAGTGATAATTTTGATATAAAAGAATACATTCAAGTGATATTAAACAGTAAATGTTATATTGCTGCAATGATAACAATTATCATAATAAATTCGTCCAGAACATTCAGAACGATAAGAAATTAATGAAATAAATGTTGATTTTTGATAAATTTTGAAAATGTTTATGCAATTTTAATCGATCTTTCAATTTAAAAGTTCTCTACTAATACTTTTTACAATTGCTATTGCCATCGCCTAGCGTTATTGCCTTAAGATAGGAAGCCTTAAGATAGATTAATAAAAGGCTTCTTTTGCCATTTTCTTTTCAGTCCTTTTTTCTTTCAATATTTTGGTCCAAAATGCCATTCTATCATTTGTTTTCGCTTCAATTCTTTTAGCTTTATGGTTGATTTTCGTGAGCTTAATTTTTTTTTAAATTTTATAATCGAATTTCTTCTTTTTTTTATAAACGGAAAATTAAATGATATTAAAATGAAATTAATTTTCAAATTAATTAAAATAACATAGAAATGTATCATCATTCATTGAAAACGATTATTGTCAACTTCTATCTTCCCTGTATTTTCTTTCTATCAATTGTTCATTGTAACAAAGATGCTAATCGTTTGTTCGAAGATTTGTTAGTTGATTACAATAAACTTGTTCGACCAGTGGACAATAAAACAAATGCCTTGGTTGTCCGTTTTAAGTTGAAATTGTCGCAACTGCTTGATGTGGTCAGTTTTCTTTCCCATTTTGTTACATTTGTTCATTGATGTTTGTATAATTAAAAAGGTTAAAGATCAAAATGTGAAATAATTTGTAAATGTTATAATCCGTTTAATTTTATCAAAATAATAAATAATTTTTGTTTAATTTTTTTACTTTTACATATGAAATTTATAAATTTCTTTCAGCACGAAAAGAATCAAATTATGACAACGAATGTATGGCTTCAACAGGTAATTTTTAATATCATTACTTAAAATTCCTAAAATTCCCTGTAACAATAGTTGGCTATCGGAAATAAATATATAATAATTAAAAAATTGAATTACAATTCTGATGTATCCATGCAACATTAAAAAATAATAGCAATTAATTCAATTCCTAAATCATCCAAGAATATGAATTTTTGTTAGCAAAACGAAAATGAAAAATGCTTCCTAAAAGTTCTTTAAAATAAGCAAAAAAGGGAATTTAAAAAATTATGAAAACAATAGTTTAAATTTCATTAATTTTTCTAATTATAGACATGGACAGATATTAAATTGAGATGGAATCCTGAAGAATACGGTGGAGTAAATGTATTATATGTTCCGTCTGATATGATTTGGATTCCGGATATTGTACTTTATAATAAGTTTGAACTTTTTTTTCACTAAAAATAGCATGCAATTATTTGGATTCAGGCGAATCCAGGTATTTGCGGGGAAAAAAAAGGATAAATTCAGAAAATCGACAAAGCAAAGATATCTTAAAGTTAATCAATACTAGAAAATTCAATCATAACTGATAATATTTACAGCGCTGATGGAAATTATCAAGTATCATTCTTGACAAAAGCTAAATTATCTCCCAATGGTACTGTAGAATGGACACCACCAGCTGTTTACAAAAGGTTTAATGGTTTTTTTGAAATTTATAGAATTTTTTTAAATTCATCTTTAAAATCATTCTTTTTATTTCCTTGATTTTATATATTTTATTAACTTTTCAATTTTATCACTTACTTATGATGAAATAGCTTTCTTTTTTTTTTATAGTATGTGCCAAATCAACGTGGAATGGTTTCCATTCGATGAACAAATTTGTGAAATGAAATTTGGTACGATACTTATGTTTGAATTTGGAATGAAAAGAAGTTTCAAATTTTTCCGTTTAATGGAAGTTTCAAATTTTTCCGTCTAACGGATTCTTTTTTCTTTTTTCTTTATAGGTTCATGGACATACAGTGGTTCAGAAGTTGATTTGAAACATAAAGATTCAAATATTGAACGAAAAATAAATGAGATAACGATAGGAGTTGATGGTGAACATATTGAAACAATTTGGATTGTTGATAAAGGTCAGATGTATATTATATATCGCAATAAAATATATTAATTATTGATTTTCCTTTTTTAATTTAAATCTACCTATTTAAATTTACCTGTTTAAAAAGAAGAATGGAAGGAAAAGTTGGATAACATCAAATAACATTTATTATTATTTGGTAGAACTTAATAAAAGTATTATAATATTTCTAACATTTTATTTAGGCATTGATCTAAGCGATTATTATCCAAGTGTAGAATGGGATATCATTGGTGTAACAGGCAAACGTCATGAAATTAGGTTTTTTTTTTTTTTATTCATGATTTTTTTAAAATTCCAAATAGCTTTTCATCCATCAATGATCATTTAAAATTTGAGACATTTTAGTTTCATTAATCATCCTTCTTTTGAAATAAAATTAATATTTTAAAAGAATAGAAATTAATTTTTCTCCAATAATATTTCAAAAATTTAACAGAGAAAATTTTCATGTCAATAAGTTTTTCAGTTAAAATTTCAAATATTTTATGAAATTTTTGAGATATTCATGTTGTGAATCACCATTCATTGATCTCACATTTGAACTTCATCTCCGTCGAAAAACATTATTTTACACCGTCAATCTCATTTTTCCAATTGTTGGAATCAGGTAAATATAGCTTAATTTGGGTATAATTTTGAGAAAATTTTATATTAAATATCACATTTTAATTTAAATATTTTGGGACTTGGTCAAATTAAAATCTAATTTACTTTTCAATTTAACACCTTTCATGTTAATCTAACTTATGCAGGAAAATATCATCTCTGTATAAGTTAGGTTAAGTAAAGTAACATTGCCTTCATTTCAGCTTTCTTACGGCTTTAGTATTTTATTTACCATCTGGTGGTGGTGAAAAGATTTCATTTTGCATTTCAATTCTAATCTCATTAACCGTATTTTTTTTATTGCTTGGTATGTTTTGTTCAAAGAAGTCGCAATTTAGTTTTTTCTGAAATTTATTCAAATTTTAGACCTCAAATTTCAAATTCCAAATCATTCACACTTTATATTCTTGCGATTTAATAATATTCTAATATTTATTCGAAATTTTAATAGAATTTGTTGTAACAAATATTTCTGAATTCATAATTTTCTTAATTTGCTTACCCCATACCAATTAAAAAATTATCTTATCTGTCTATTTTATCTATCTAGCAAAATATAAAATCTTGTTGACAAAACAATTTTTTGTTACAAATTGACCAAACTAACTTATTTTAAAATGATAATTTCTTTACGATAAGTTAAAATTACTGTTTTTTTTCTTTTTTTTTTTGTAATTTGCTAACAAAAAAAAACTATTTATCTATTAGTGGTCAAAAAGTCACAATTGAAAGTTGCAATCTTTGAAGATCTTTAAAAGAAATAACTAAAATTTTTTTAGAAATAATTAAATTTTATTATAAAATGTTTCAAATTTGGTATGTTTCCTTTTAAGATAAAATTATCATACTGTATCATTCATCGAATAAACATATTTGAAGGTGCTAAATTGTATAACATATAGAGACATATAATTAATTATTTTTCTTAACAATAATATCTCCCTGATTTCTATGTAAGAGAAAAATAAATACTGTAAGCTTTACTTATATCATTTAGACGACCTTTTTATAACATAAACAATTTTTGATTATATCAAAGTTAAAGTATTGCTAATAAATAAGTCAGTGATATGTTTTTTGTTTTTTTTTTGTTCTTATAAAAAAGTATTTTAAAAAATTTTCAAATTTTATAAAAATGTTATTAGAAATGATAGTATATGGGAATATTCTTTCGTTTTTTTTTTTGAGCTAAAAATTTTTATGTTTTTAAAAACAGATTTTAATTTTAATAGAAGTAAGAAAAAGACAAACAGGATTATTTGAATAGAATAATTTTTTGGTTAGCAATGTGAAGTATTCATGTCATTTTAAAATTACAATCAAATTGATGTTTTTAGTAGTAATGAGGAGATTTAAACTGATAAATTGTTGATAAGAAGCAATGTTTACGAAATATTCCTTATGATAAATTTATTCACTCATATATCAAGCAGTACTCTTTTTTAATATTCATTAGAATATTTATTCTTTTCAAATATATTAAGATAAATATGATCAAACTATTTTATTTTACTGGTAAATGTTTACACTTAGAAAAGATATCAGTATATTACAATTAAAATTGATTTAAAAGGAAAATATATATCGAAAGTAAATTAAATTTTATAAGATGATTGATAAATTAAAATAGAGCTATAGATTGTAATATTTTAAGAACTGAAAAACAATATATATGATTAAATCTACAAAGTAAATTTTTAGCTTTTCAGGAAATTAATCAAATAAAAATTTCAGATCTTTTTCAACTTATCGAATCTCTTTTCTTTTGTAATTTTTTTTTTAGATTTATTTTTTTGTATTTTTATTAGCTCTGTTCATCATTTTATTAAAAAGTTTCAGTATTTTCAAATTTTTGCAGTTGAAATAACTCCACCAACTTCTTTGGTAATTCCATTGATTGGAAAATATCTGCTTTTTACAATGGTCCTTGTCACCTTATCAGTCGTTGTTACTGTTATAACTTTGGTATGATTGTTTTGTTTCATCACTTTTTTCTACTTTTTTCCCTGTGAAAAATTTCATTTTTAAGAAATAAGAGTAAAAGGACGAAATTTTGGTTATAAAACTTTATCAAACTTTAAAAAATTGACCTTTTTTGCAGGATATCTTACAAAACACTCACTGGCTATTTTAGGAATATGTCGCAATAATATATTAAATTCAATATGCTATCTAAAATTATGTACCATCAAATTTATTACAAATTTTATTCTTTCAACTATTTTTTTTTAATACCAGTTTTTAATACCAAATTTTTATAAATTTTCTCTAATTAACTTAATTCTTTTTTTTCTTTTTAAATTACAGAATGTTCATAACCGAACACCAACAATACATGTAATGCCGGAATGGGCCAAAAAATTTTTCATCGAATGGCTACCCAAATATTTATGCATGCAAAGACCAACACCAATACGAATTGAATTAGCATCAATTGATGCTACCAATAATTCGAAGGTAGTAATTTTATTGAAAATTAATGGTTAAAAAAGAAATTTCAAAGTAAAATAAACAAATAATGTTAAATAGAAATATTCCAAAATATTCAGTTATTTATGATTGCTCAACTGAAACATGCATTATTAATTGGAATTTATTTACTAAACTATTTATTTACTAAACTTGGAAAAAATACAAAAACCTTTGAATGATTGCTTTTATCAATGATGATTATTGATATCTTATCTCACGGTTATTTCATCATTTTGCATTTTCTTTTCTTTTTTTGTTGTTATGATAAAACAAAGATTTTCTAATATGATGGAATAATAATTGTCATTACATTGCAAGAATTCAATAAAACATGATTTCTCGAATATAATTAACAAGTTTTATTAAAATTTCATCGAATTTCATCAACTTTCTTCAAATTTAGAAAAAATTCCTGTAAGATTTTTTGATTAAACAATAAAATATTTTGTACATTATCACAACTATCATTTTATCATTTTAGATAATCTTAACAAAACGATCTTGTTTTCGATTAACTTCAACACCAATAAATAGAAATCGTTCATCGATCCTATCGACATCGTTTGAACTGGTAAAACATTTTGAAGTATTCAAATTTTTTCTTATCGTTTTAAAATTTAAATTCGAATTGAATTTAAAATTATATTAAAGCGTTATATTGATTCTGTTATATTGATCGTCCATAGTGTTCTTCATTTGCATTCATTCTTTTATACTTGTAAATTCACGAATTTATGCAAATTTTTATCCTTTTAGGAACATTTTCCTTGTCTAGCAAGTGCTTCTTCTACTTTCCCCAAATATTTCGAAAACTTCAAATGTAAACATTGCAAATCAACAGCCTTACAAAATGCTGTTGATAATGTCACATTTATTGCTAATTATTTAAAGGACAATGAAAATGATCAGCAGGTTAGCAGCTTAGCTTTTATAATTGATAGAATAGATATTGCTATCATTTCTGGTACAGTTCGGAAGGTAAGTAATATTCTCTCATAATGCTTAATGATCTTTATGATGGACGAATTTTAAAATGAAGTCGAAAAAAAAATGTTATAAATTCTTTTATTTGATATTTACATTTTTCATATTTTATAAATAGATATAACATTCAAAAAAAAAATTTTTTTGTAAAAAAGTGAAATGTAATGAAAAAAAAAAAAGAAAAAATGATGTAACTCTTGATCGATGATAAGGTTATGTTTTAATAATTACATCCAGTTGCAACTAATAGATGTCATTTGTCGCTATATTTTAGCAAGTTATCTTTTCCTAATTAATTAACAAAGGATATTTGATTGCATTGATGATAACCGTTGAAAATATTTATTCATTGAATTAAACATTGATTAATCTAATATGATAACCTTTTTATGTTTCAGATAATTGAAGATTGGAAGTATATATCAATGATATTGGATCGAATATTTTTATTTTATTCACTTCAGCATGTATGATTGGTAGTGCTATTATTATTCTTCGTGCACCAACCATTTATGATAGGACAGTTGCATTAGCATAATTCATTTAATTGTACAACAGTAATCATAGAGATATGAATGCTTTGAGTAATTCAATATAATTCAAATTTTAATTTTGTAAAATGACACAAACATTATTGTTATTATAAATATTCAAGTAATAGTAATAAACAAGTAGTTAAAATAGAATGTAAAACTATGTGCATAAATATGAAATGTAAACTAACTTAATGTTATAAGTATGATAGATGTAATAATTATATTTACTTAATTGCATTCTTTACAGTCTTTTATTTTGTTATCTGAAAATTGGTAATTAATTACGAATTATTCGCTAATGAAGTTAATGAATTTTACAATTAACAATTTAATATGATGAATTACTTTTTATTCAGTTGATTTATGCAATTACAAGAAGATATTGAGTATGAAAGGTTATTAATTGTACATTTTATAATTTTTCAGTAAAATTTTTGAAAACTCTTTCAGCTGATAAAAAAAATTTCCATTTTTTCCACTGCTTTGTTGGCTAATTTTTTTTCGTGCCATGAACAAGCTTGTTAAAATATCAAAGTCATCTTCTTTTAAATTTAATTTAATTTAAATTTTACCTTGTCAAATTGTATGTTTACCGCAAAAAGCGCATTTTTATTTTTAATTAAATTCATTCAAAATAAAATCAAAATATTACGATGGAAACAAAAAGAAAAAAAATCGAAATAAAATTCAATAGAATGGATATAGCATTAAAAGTGATTTAATTAATTAAAGGAAATAAAAATTCTAGAAAAAAAAGACAACGGATGAAAAAGGAAAAAAGAGAAATTCTTAGAAAGAAAAATTATTAAATGAATTGACACTTTATCATTTCTTCTATCACTTCACTATTACAATTCTTCTATTTTATTCTTGGTCATTGGTTACACTGGTAGCTTTTCTCAAAATCACCGATATTTCAAATTAACAGACAGATTAACTGGAATCACTTTGAGGTTGATACTGTGAATTTTTTTTTTTGAAAGACTGATATATCAAGACTGATATATCAATACCGTAAGTGATACTACAATCAGGTTCCATTCGATCATTTCGATCACTACAATCAGGTTACATTCGATTGAATGACGGTCATGACAATTACTTATGCAAATAGCATCACCTCCTGAGAGAGGAACATCAAAATTTTATGATTACATCCGTTTGACGTAGGCTTAAAAAACTATACGGTCATTATTTAAATGTTTGTTAAAATGTTTCATCACTTTTACAACAATTCAATGAATTTATAAGTAAAGGGAAAATTCTCATAAAGGTAAGC
>NW_018108807.1:0-3911 GCF_000183805.2 Loa loa | reverse complement strand
ATTACGAAACAAAAATTAGACAAACAATTATAAAATCTTATGAAGAAATATTTAGGTGGACCAAAGGTATTGAAACAACAGGAGTAGTTGGCAAAGACGTCGTCGAACTTCTTGAACAATCTATCGCTAGAAGGGGCGTAAGTCTTTTTCTTTTTTTTGTTTTAATTTGAAGAATTTCCTTTGAATAAATATTTGCAAATTATTTGCATTTTTTCTATATAATTTGGACACTTTATATGCTTATTATTGGGAATCAAATTTTAATTGCCCAAATTACGCTGTTAATTATTCGCAAATTATTTTGGAAATTGTTCCAAAATGGAACTCTTTTTCCTTTCTGCAACTTTTTTTTTTTTGCAAAGAACCAATTTTTGTGTCTTGAAAACACAACCATAATTAGGCCTTTGATTAATGAGGCGAACGATATGAGTGTACGTCAGCTGACTATGCCAATGGAACGTTGCTTTTGTGGACAATAAGCAAAGATTTCGAAATTTTTTCGTCAAATCAATTAATTAAATTGCTAGAGAATTTGTGAGCGGATCAATTATAATTAATTGCTACAAGAGATCTGAAATAAAATAATTAAACGAATTTTATCGTGTCTATTCTACCTTATCACTAATGGCAGAACCTTAAATATAAATTGCAAAACAACAACATAAGAAGTAATCAAATTTAGTCATTCGAAAATTATCAGTTTTATCGATAGACCATTATTGTCATTTTTATTTACTTCATTACCTAGTATGAATTTCTGTGCGGTTCTTATTCTCTTCTACCGTCATCCAATGTTTTGGAGAATGAATAAACATGATAATCGATGCCTCTAAGGAAATCTCGAGAGTATCTCGAGAGTAGATATTTTTGGAGTATTCCACTTTGTGATTCAAAGAAGTATATTGCATCTGATGAATTTGTGTGTTTTTCAGATCCTTCAAATATCAAAATATCAAAATCTGCTTTCATTACACTCAATTTGCCAACTTATAAATTTTACCTAATCAAGTAATCAAACTTCAAATATTTTTCAACCCATCATAACAGATACAGTAACCCATTTTATTTTCAAAACTTTAGCTATTCTGTTATGTAGTGTTATCAATGACTCTGAGAAAATAGGTGACCCATTTCTTGTGGTCATGTTTTGAAATGCTTCATTACACATATCTACGCGCTTCTATTATACTCTCGACATTCAGGTTATAATTTTGTTTACTTTATCTGACATAATCAAATGCATAAAATTATCACAAAAATTGATAAAATATTTAACAGATTTGCATAAATTGAAATGAGTCACCGATGATATCATCAATAACTTGATAAGGTAATTGAATGTTCATCATTTGTTCATGAGGTTATCTTCTTCCTTCTTTTTTCGAGAATAATTTTCAATTTTTAAATAATTTTTCAAGTGTCATTTAGTAAATGAATTAAACTGCTTCATTATTTATGGGATAATAATTAGTTAACAAATGAGCTAATACTGCTAATAAGTTTTTCGTTTTCCCGGTACCATTTTAATGATAGTACAGATAGTTCAACCTTAGAATCAATTTTCATTAAACTAATATGATAACGTCACATAGTGATTAATGTATCATCATCGACCATATTATTTATTTATTTTTTGTTTCTTGTAGATGCAGTAAACTAAATTCTTTCTTGTATCGGTTATCGAATAAGAATATGAATACGAATATAAATACTGATTTCTCGGCATATACAAGAGAGGGATCTCAAATGGTAAGGATGAAAATCTTCTTTTATTAAATTCTTAAAGAAAATATAATTCATTTCTATAGGATCCAAATTTGAAAGAAATTAGATATTTTATATTTCAGTTGTCAGATTTTTCTCGCAAAAAAAGATTTTCTTCGTTGTCGCTTGAATTTAAGAATTTACTAAATTTATATAAAAAAATTCAAATTGAGAATGAAATTTAGAAATGTCATACGAAATGCATTCAAATAAAGTACAGATTAATTGTAGTACATTCATCCATGCACATACACAGACAAACGGACAGATAGACACCACTTACACAAGCACACACACACAGACACACACCCACACACGCACACGCACTTGTGCACATAGCACATGTTTGAAATTGAATGACTGTTCTCATTTGATTGACCAGAAGTTAAAATTTAAAAAAAAAGGGAAAAAATAGAGGAGAAATATACGCTATCATGGTAACCAGTTCACGAATAAATTTTTTTTAATTTAAATTAATTGAATTGTAGACAAGAGCATTACTCATCCTTTCTATTAATTAGTTTAATTGCAAGCTAAAGTTCACCGAATGTTATCAATTGTTGAAGTGAGAGTAAATGAAAGTAATATAACACTCAATCATCCCAGTTACGATTTATCCTTACACACATCCCTTCATCATATATGTCCGTCCATTACTTTTGTTGTTACCATTCGAAGATCAAAAATTAATTTGACAAAAAAATTTCGAGAATTTTGTTTATTGTCAACGAAAGCAACGTTTTATTGATATAGTCAACTGACGTACTTTCATCACTGGACTCATTAATCAAATGCCTGATTTCAACATACAAAAATTGGCTGCTTAGTTTGCATATTTTCTATGATATTCGACATTCAAATGGATCATTCATTTTTATATATTATCAAATATTTACCACAACAGTATCTTTATGGCTCTCAACTGCTGATAAAACAATTGAATTACTTATCGAAATTCATCTAAATTGTATTAATGAAACAGTCAATCAATAACAAAAATCAATCGTTTGCCTCGGAAAGATCTTCTGTAGCTGACTTTTGTCCACAGAATTTCCAAAAACCAACAATTGCATATACGGGACCGACATCGAAACGAAACTCCGTTTCAACTTGATAGTCAAATTAACTTTATGATATCCAATTTTGTATTGTACGTCCTGGTCAGCGACACTTGTCGTATCAGTCGTAGTGCGTCAATAACTTGAATGTCCTCTGTGATGCTAATATAATTGGCAATTTATGATAAGAAACACTACGATATTAATCTAAAGTGAATTAAACATTGGGAAGAGGCGCGGCTTTGATTACGCTAATATTTGTATTAGTGCCTTTTGTATGTGTGCTACTATTTGTTGTGTGCCATTATTTGTGCCTTTTGTATTTTAATATAAAATTGCAATTCTATAAGTCTTTCGAACTGCTAGACGATGAACAGGAAATTTCCGTCTGGAACTGAAAAAAATAATCAGTATTGAAATAAAACACGAATTATTTAATACGCGCATACCAAAAATTCAAATTTATAATTTGCAAGTGAAAATTTTAAAGTCAAATAATTCTAGGATAGTTTAAAAGTCTGCTTTGTGATTTTTATATGTTAGTATTTGGTCCTTCTTCAAGAAAAAAAAACAAATTAAATAGATGACAAAAACTTTTTTCTACCTGTTATGGGAATTATTTTCAAAATATAAAATCTTGTAAAATTTTCAAAATACAAAATCTTGTAAACTTCAAAGTATGGGCAATACTGAAATGTTTTTTACAATACTGAAATGTTTGCCAGTGATCAGTCACATAGTCAGAGCCGCATTATACCAATATGAAAACATAATTTAATGGTCTCATCGAATTTCCTAAATATCTTACCTGAATATCTCTTCGTTATCTTCTGGCTCAATCCCATTGAGCACAGTAAAATGAAATGCTATTGTATGATGATTGTTAAGGAACAGCAATTCCTTCTGCAGAAAAAGGATAATTTTACACAATTAGCAAACCTTATGATATGCATGTTTTTGATAAACATTGACAGCACGTGAAGTCACGTAGAAAACGCGGTCAAGCCTCAAACGTTTGAAAACTTGACAGGCTAATTTGGCAGTAAAATGTTAGTAAAATGTTATTAATGAGAAAATGACTTTGCAATA
>NW_018108806.1:17400-23452 GCF_000183805.2 Loa loa | reverse complement strand
ATAACTATTCAGCCTGCTGCCAAAATGGTATCCTTTTGTTTCTAGAAATTTGTAAAATAGTTCAATTTAAAATAAAAGTGGATTTTAGAAATCATTAAAACAGTTATTCCTAGATTTTTTGACCGCACATCGGTCTACATTCACAGCAAAAAATTTGTTATCACTTTTTATCAATTACTGAATTATTCGAAAAGTTCTGTGATTAGCGAAAATTTTAATTCTTGCAAAATTGAATAGGAAAAAATGAAAATTCATTGAAAAAAATGTTAATGAATACCAGAGATGCAATTTTGTTCCTAAGGATTGTATTCTAAAATTAGTATTTGGGGAAAATTGTGTTCTTAAATAGACACATGAAATCATTTATCGAATTTATTTTAATCAAATATTGTGAAACAGCTGGACTCTCTTAATTGGATAGTTGCATAGCTGAGGATTTTCGTAATTTAGGTATAAAAGAATTTGAAAAATAAAAAGTGAGAATGCTTTTCTTCTCGCAAAAACTTTAAATTAATTGAAGAATTTTCAGCTTATCCAAAAGTAATACAATCTCATCGGAAACAAATAAATGACGGTAAATGCATACAAATTTATATATAATAATAAAATATGAATTGATAATAATAATTATACTTTTTAGTCTAATCATTTGTGACTAGAGTTTTATCATGATAAGATGGTTAGATATTTATCAGATGGGATGAAATTAATGGATTGGAATGTAGAAATGATCGTTTTTAAAGTTTTTACTTAATCCCAAAATCTCAAGTCTTATTTTAAAAAAAAAAAGTGAATAAATGAAATCCCCAAAAGTGAAGTATTTCGAATTAAAAATTTCATTAATTTGAATTAAGTAGCTGAAATTCAATTCAATAAATGCATTTGTCACTTCAAGATGAATCATTCTGGTCACATTCATTCCAAGAAAGCGAATTAAGTATGGAGAATTCAAATATACCGCATACATCAGCTTATGGAATGCGAAAAGTTGGCAAAAAAACGTATATTGAGTAAAAAAAAATTAATTTCATTTTACAATTAACTGCATTCAAACATTTATTTCATTGTTTCATCTTTAAAATTTAAAATTGAAAATAAATAATGCAAATATGGTAATGTTGCAATGACCAATACGATAACGTAATTACAGTAATTATTATTGAAATTATTATTATTGAAAAATTACAGTAATTATCAGTAATTATTATTGAATATACAATAGAAAAGATACGCTTGATTTGCATAGCAGTAAGCATATACAGTAGAAAAGATACGCTTGATTTGCATAGCAGTATCAAAGTAATTTTGCGATGATTAACAGTAATAACAAATGATCAAGTAATACAATGCAATAAATATCAGAATTAAGAAAAATAAGAAATTATCTTAATAATTAATAATTATGATACAATAATCGAGTACGAAATATTTCAAGATTACAACTCATTGAAATGATGCAAACTTTTAGCTGGAAACTTTTGAAATAATTCGAAATATAATAAAATAACTTTTAAGTTTTTATAATCTCTAAGTAATACCAATTTTTTTCATACAAGGTTCTGAATTTCCAGAAAGCAAAAAAAAAAAAGAATTAACAACCGAAACTAAAGCTCATTATGATGCTTTTGATGATAATAAAATATATATGACTGAATATCTAGCATATTTAAATATCATCATTTGAACACTATTTCCTTTATTCTATTCTATTTTATTTCCTTTATTCTATTCTATTTTAGTTTACTGTATTGGAAAACTAGATAATCAATTTTTCTCCTAATTAAAAAAAAAAATCTATCACTTCTATGTTTATACATTCATTTTCTAATTGATTCCAAAATATTATTTAATTTCAGTGATACAAACGTTGGCTCACCAAGATCCAAAGCATTAGAACAAAAATCATGTGAACATATCGAGTACGTACGTTCTACTACGTCATATATACATTTCAAATTTAAAATAAGAAAAAAATCTGAAAAAAATTGTATAAAATGGTTGGGAGTATTTGAAAATCATTCATTGGTGAGGAAAAAATTTATGAAATGATTAGAAAATAATTTCCGAAAGATAACAAAATGACAATCCGTATTAATCAATTTAATTACAAATGAAATAATAATTAAGAGTACAGAAAAGAAAGAGCGGTTCAATAGAAGATAATGGTGATAAACACATTGTTCAGACCAGTACAAAGAATTTATAATAATTAGGTTACATTGTTTTATACAAAATATTTTTCTTCTCTTACAATAAATCCCTTTTTTCCATTGATTAATGAAAATAATAAAATAATTAATTATTCAATAAAACATATCCTTTCTTACAATAAATAATCATATTATAATTAGTTAAGATTACATTTGCAAACAAAAAAAATTCATTTCTGGGTAATTAATTTCCTGGATTTTCTTTTTTGTCAGCCACTCACAAATTACTTATGATAAGACATTGGAACAGAGATAATCAATTTTCCCAAATGAAATTAATTAGTTTGAGTTCTTGGTTTCAGGCATCATATACGAAGTGCAATTTTAAAATACCTACTTTATGTGAGAATTAGAAATAAGTTAAAAGTGAAAGAATTTTGATAAGTCCCGCATTGGTAACATTACCATAGATAAAGCA
The DNA here is from genome assembly GCF_000183805.2 of Loa loa. NCBI lineage: Eukaryota > Metazoa > Nematoda > Chromadorea > Rhabditida > Onchocercidae > Loa > Loa loa. The sequence continues at coordinate 20,824 of NW_018108806.1, read as the reverse complement.
TGGAAAGAGATATTTTTAATCCTATATGTCTTCGAAATACTTAATAATACTTTCATTCTAGAACAATTTGTTGAGTTGCAAATGGTTGTCTAAAGCAACTAAAAAATCGAACGGCACATTAGTCTATGGTAGTTAAAACATTATGGCAGATTTGTCTTTTATAACCATAAATTTGATCTACATAGAAATTGATTTTAGCTGGGAGAATTTGAATAATAATCAACTAATATTTGTAAATGGAACGATCGCATAAGCTCTGATCATCATTTTATTTACAAAACTTTGACAAAAATTACGAGATTAGGAAATATGTACAAGAAAGTAACGAAAAAGTGAGAACGACTTTTGAGCAATTGTTGCATGTTTCAAAATTACAACAACATTTCTTTTAAGCCGACTAGCACCTTTTCACCATTTACGGTAGTTGCCTGTCGGCAACAGTTGATTAAAAGTTCATTTAAATGTCGTTTTGTGGGACACAGATCACTCAAATATTGCTGTATAGTCGATTCTTCCCATGATTGTCGAAGGGAAAACAGTAATTCCAATCTGCAGAAACTTATTTCAATTAGAAAGTTAGCATGATAAAAAGACAGTTTTCGAACATAAAACATGAAAGAATTTGTGACTACATTAGCATAATGACTTTTCCTTTTTAAGACATTTGAAGCTCAATTCAAAAAATTTAGCTAGATGTAGAATCCATGAAAAAAATCTGATTGAATTCTAGAATTAACAATCAATCTCTTCCTCCACAGGTAATGAAGTCGTGAACATAATAGGTTTAGTGTACTTTAAGCAAATAAGTACAGTCTCAATTCATCCACTACACATCAGTTTGAAAACAAATGGTTTAACAAGCTGCTGCAAATCAAATATGCTAACCTTTTAACCGGTTCTTCCGGCAAATCTTCAACGTTCAAATAACGAATAGTTTTTCCAGTTGCCAGTTCATCATCAATGAATGCAAGCCCTTCTAGATATTCCTCCTGAAATCCAAATAAGATAATAAAGGGCTGATCTAAAATGGAGATTATTCGATTCATTCATTCGACGGTTGCAGTAGAAGCACTGAACCTGATTTGGCAGTTCGATTTCATTACTTGACTATTATTCCATTGTAACTTGAAGGGCAAACATTTTGCGGACTTTCATTTAATACCGATTCAAAGATTTGAGAAAGTCAAATTGATAATCGAAATTGCCAAAATTTACAAAAAGAATAACAGATGTAAAATTACCTTGAACTCAACACCAATTGGCAAAATTTGTTGCAGAGTTTTTTCGAAATTATCATAATCAAATTTCACAGCTGCACGAAGGAGTTGTGAAATCTTTGTCCGACAAATTGCTTTTTCGTTGATATGATACGTCTCTATCCCATTTTCTGAAATCCAAGGCCAAAATACTGTCATGAATTTTCTTGCTCCTTTATATTTAAGAATGTTAGAAGATGATGTTTCACATGTTTAACTGCAAAAAAATTAGCTGTCGGATGCATTAATACAAACAATCTGATGTATAGATTATATCGGGAAATTGATGTATGGCCATTCGGATCATATTTTCATCAGAATGAGTATTGTAGCAAAAATGATTGGAAAATTTAGATTATATTGTAGCAAAAATGATTAGAAAATTTAGATTGCCGAAAAGAAAAATCTAGTAACTATAACGAATTAACAGTTACTAATGAAATTTGTAAAGTTTTAATACCATTAATAACATCGCAGTATGTTTCAATTAGCCAATTAATTGCTTCAACAGGAATATTTTTGTCCGGCAGATGCTTTTTCAAAGCTTCTTTCAAACATTCCGGTCCAACAGAATCGAGAATAATGCCTGGTTCTTCATCGTCATCCAAGCAATCCACGAACACGGTTACAAGACGATCAAGGAATTCTGCCGACAACATCCGCACATATCCTGTAAAAATTGACAGGATACTATGGATGCTATACCGAAGAATAAGGATGTTGAATAGCAGCACATATATTCCGACGTTGTTTTTTACAATCATTCGTCAACTGCCGAATTTTTTCAGCACAACAAGAATCATTCGATCAACACACCATTTAAAATTATCACAGGCATGCGCTTGAGAGCTTTCTGTAATTCTGCTTCACTCATTTGAACAACATCCAGTAAATCTCCAATAGTATAACTGCAATTTTTCTGTAAGCTCCAGAACTTTTAAAATAATAAACAAAAACTTGTGCTGATATGAAAATTCTTATTTTCCAAAATTAAAATTAATAAAGAATAAAAAAAGCCACATACACCTAAAATTTATTAGTCATCGGTCACTTTAAAATCAGCTGATAATATCACAAACCCTCTGAAGATTGTAACATGAACTCCCTAGACGCAAGGTCCTTCAAGTGACTAATGATGTTGGCTGACTATAACTTGAACCACTGCAATATCATTACTTACAACTTATTGTCGTTATTAAATTCATCATCCCATTCCAATTCACCCTCATGGAGCTTTTCTTTCAATCGCTGAACTGGCACATAGGACATTTGTCGTAATTCAAGAAAATTATTTTTTAAACCAATGACCTAGAAAAACAATATTTTTAGAAGGAAACCCGTTCCCCCACTAGATGGTTTCAATATCCAAGCAACTCAAAGTAATTTAAGCTTACCAAGGATTTCGTTTTAATTAAAAGTAAATTCAAAGAATTCAAATCAAAAATAATTCCAAGGACAATAGTAGAAAAACAGTACCTTTCGAACCGTTTTAATGCTTTTATTAGCATTCGCTTCATCGTTAAAGTGAAACTCTGGCAAAAGTAATAATACATTTGATGTTGCCACTTCCTTTACATCAAATGTAGCATCATGGGTACACAAAACAGCACCGTCTTCTTGATCGCCGCGAATAACAAGCCTGAAATAACTTTTAGATACATAGAACTACATAAATTTCTTTTTTCTCTATTAAATTTCACTGTTTTGTCATTCCTTATTTTATGTCGAAGAAAAACCTTCAGAAACAAATTCTTTTTTTCTTTATTTTCGTGAAGAGACCTAAAAATGCTTACTGTTCACCGGCCATTATTCGATCAGCTAATACTGGATTAATTTCGACCAAACGATAATTCCCCGAAAGTAGTGGCGATGCAAATTCCAAGTATTGTAATTCGGTCTGTAAAAGATTTGGAAAAAAAAAAATGTGGTTAAAAAATATTCTAAAATTGTCATCTTTCAAACTACATTAGAACACGAGTGACACGAGTCCAGGGGTCCACATGAGAAATTGGAATGGTTTTCGAGGGTCTGCCTAATATAATTAATTCAGTTCTACTCGATATTGCATCCGTATACATATATATATATATATATATATATATATATATATATATATATATATATATATATATATATATATATATATATATATATATATATATATATAT
>NW_018108806.1:7089-17009 GCF_000183805.2 Loa loa | reverse complement strand
TATATATATATATATATATATATATATATATATATATATATATATATATATATATATATATATATATATATATATATATATATATATATATATATATATACTACCCCTCTAAAAAAGTAGTAAATGAAACTTCGTAATTGATTCACTGAAAGTGTGGAGGATTAATTATATCATTATTCAACGCTGAGATGATGAACTTTCGATGAAAGATTAACAGACTTTAACATTGGAGGATTTTGATTTAGGATTAGACTGGCATGCCTGCTTATGGTATGACAAAAGAAAAATAGATAACTTAGAAAACTACTTTATAAAAGCAGTATTGATTAAAACTTGGGAAAAATTCAAAGAGCACCGGAGAGGGTTGCAGGCTTCTCCCACGGCTTCGCGGGCAGAAAAAGGGGAGCCGCCAGATGCCCAGGCCAGTTTTAGAAGATAAATTTATGAAATGTCGCCAACAATTATTACCTGCAGGTTACTGTCGAATGCGTTACACATTGTTTCAGTCAAAATTTTTTTTGAAATTCTATTATTCTCAGTGGAAATCTCCATATTTGCAGTGTTTATCTGAAAAACCTCCAAAATATATATTCAGTTTTTGGGATAAGATAAATCTCCTAAAAACTGAACTTACAAAAATTCATGAGCAACCAGAGAGTGGATATAAGCTATTATCATCCCACTTACTTCACAAAAAAGAAAAATCTACATGTAATTTCGAGCATTCATGTTAGTGAACTACGATACTGTAATTATATCGTTCCTTTATTATAAAGGATGCAATTTCAAGTATCACGGACTCAACTAAATTTATATCGTCAAATTTCACACTCAGCTTTTTCGTTTTCTAGTGGCTTTAGATATCCTTAAGTAATTGCATTTCAAGTTGACCAAAACATTACGCTTTTACGTTAAAGATCTATCTAACATCAACGATATAATGATGACCTGTTATAACATAATTTTTTCTTTTTTTTTGAAGGAAAGAATAATTATAGTGAAAAGTTAACGAATTACAGAAGTGGAATTAGATCCAGTACTTTCTTCCAAATGTTTTTTCGGGATTCTCTTCACGAATTTGTCCATGCTTGGCTGAAATGATCACGTTTGAGGCTAAGTATACAGTGAACATATGCCCAATCGATGCAAGCACATTCACGTGCATGGTTTTATCCTTAGTACATGCATATATATGAGAAATATATGCTTTGTGTAAATAAACAGTGCATGCTCTGCATAAATGAAAAGTGCGTGCTTCGTACAAATGAAAAATGCATGATATGTATAAGTGAGAAGTGCATAGTTTGTGTAAATGAATGTATATGTGTACCACATATGCATACATCATTTGATGAAGATAAACTTAACCCAAATTGAATTAATCATTGAGCTTACCAATAAAGTGATTTTTATATATTACAATCTACATGAGCGTTTATTATCACTCATACATGCATTTATGTATTGCAGTCGCAAATGCATGCATTATGCATGAACATATGCTATCGTTCTATTATGCATACTCACGACGAAGTAATTACATGCATGATGATTTCTGCGTGCACTACGTGCTTAATCATTGTTATATGCATCATGCACTTGCATTACAGATAATGCACGTATGCAACCAATTATGTCGACATTAATAATATGAAATATTTCTACTAAAACTAGCACAAATCACCACATCTTACTCCTTCAAAAAAAAAAAAACGCAATTTTGAATATCCCATTTCGCGCTTGCATTACAATATTTCGTCTGTTGCAGCTTCGTATCAAGCATAACGTTGCATGCAAAACTTTTCCAAGTTTGCGGTGAAAGGGCTGTTAAACTTGCCGAAGTATTTACAAGAGATTTGTTAAATTCCTGGAATGGAAGAAAGAGGCGAGTTGACATCTTTCATTAATTAATGACATTAATTTACTCTTTTATAAAATTGAAGTTCAAAATTAAACTTGCTGAAGCGTTCTAAGAAGATTGAGTCCTGAAAACTTTTGAAGCTCCAAACTTTACGAAAAGTTGAAACTTTCGAGATAAAATGAATGACATCAATAATTGAACGTTTAATTCTAGCAGTTTCCATATCTTTTACGTGATTTTCTTTATGCTAGCAAATGCGGTAATTTTAACACCACCATATCGTATCTACGTGATACGTGATCCTGCTCAATTTGTAGTCAGGTAATGATTTAGTTCCATTTAATGGCTATTTGGCCTGATTTGGTGTTTATTTAGCTCGATTTAGTGATTATTTAGTCCAACAGTGATTGTTTGGTTTAATTAAATGCTTATTTAATTTTTAATATTTTAATTTAATGCTTATTTAATTTGATGGTTGTTTGATTTAGCGATTGCTGATTTAGTTTAGCAAATATTTACTTTAATGTTTTATTTAATTTAGTGAATTACAAATAGCGACATTCTCTCAAAGAATAAAGCAAAATGATTTTGGAGCGTTGCATATGAAAAGCAACACAGAATTGCTTAGCTAATAACGCGAATGATAATAATTAGTTGTTATCATTTGTTTGTTACTGGAGAAGAACTGCTTAGAAAAGTATTTGATTAATATTTCTTTATTAAATTAATTTAATATTTTTAATATTTTAATATTTTAATATTAATATTTTGTTATTAAATTAATTTTAAGATATCCAAAAACCAAGATTTTTATAAATATATATATGTTCTAACATTCGAACATGTAATATATATATATATACATATACATATATATCGAATGATTTTTGCATCCCACAATCCCTCAATCTTTTCCTGAATTTAAACCACTCACTCAGATGATCATTACCTTCGAATACAATTCTTGTTTTTTCTGTTATTTCACAAGACATTTCAATTAAATATTATTTACTTATGACTGTAACATCCTGAAATCATTTTAATAATTAATCAATTTTGTTACGTTTAAAATATGATCACTGCTATACTTTTTTTTTTAATCAAATAAATTTATTAATTAAACGACAGAAACTGAAATTAGAATAATTTACAATAAAGTTGACTGTTAATTACTCAATCATTGAGCTCTTTTTTTTTTGCTGTTGCAAATATATTGTTTAGGAAACAATAAAATTTTTACTAGCTTTCTGAGTAAAAAATTAACAAAGTATTGAGTGACTCATTAGAAAAGAAGAAAAGAAAATGATAAAATGAAATAATTTAAAGTAATAACACCATTTGGATTACATTATTATCAGTTCGCCTGTAGCATTGCTAACAGTGTCATTAATATTGCAGCTATATTTTGTTGTTGTTGTTGTTGTTGCTGCTGTCTTAATATATTAAAGATAAAAATTACAAACAAAATATACTAAATTAAACTTAATCAATACTTGTTAGCAGTCTAATTAACAAATCACTTAACAGATGCTAATTGTATTATGTTTCATCAATCAAAACATAATATTCATTAACCGGAGACTTATCAACATAACCTATGTGATACAATCTGTTTATTTCATACAAAACTTTTTATTATTCACTACAATTGTCACAAAATTTAAATCACAAATTTCAATTTTAAATGAAGGTAAACTAGAATTAAGAGATTAAAAAAAATGAAGAATGTTTTAATTATCTTGCGTCAATATCGAGCAATTATTTCTTATCATTTTGAATTTTAAAGTAATAATGAGAAAAAAAAAAAGGGAATGAAGAAAGATATCAAATTAATTGGAGTCAAATTTGCATTTTTCCTTTTTTTCTTTTTCATAAATAAAATTTTGTTGTGCTTGAAATTGATAGAAATAATAATCAAATGATAGCAACAACTGCTGTACAAATACAAAATATATCAATGAATAAATTGATCGATTGATTGCAAAAAATGAAAATATACAAAATATTTTTCCCTGTATTAGCTTGTTTTAATAAAACTGATATTAAAAAGAAAAAAGTAATGGAATAGAATAATTTATAAAACAAGAAATTAAAATCAAAATTGCTGAAAAAGAAAAAAAATTGATAGTTTACAGAAGCAAAGAAACTTTGTCATCAAAAAAAAAAAAAAAAAAAAAAAGTGGAAAATAAAGATAAAAAGAAATTATCGTTTATAATAAAAGTATTAAAAGTTAATGAACATTTTCCATTTTGTTTATTCATTTCTAATTTATTTTTTTCATTTATTAAATGTACAATTTTGAAATTTTTTTTAAGAAAAAATAAATCGAAAAATTTCCTACTTTTGCAATTCGAAAAGATTGAATGTGCAGCACAAATTAATGGATAAGTAATAATGAAAGTATACATATTGGGAAAATGAAGAAAAGATAGAAAAAAAATTACATTTGAGGTAGATTATCAATTAAGCTCTATGATAAAATGATATTTCATTTTTGTTTTCATAATTTTTGTTTTTAGTTGTCTGAATGATTTTGACGTATCTGTTTACCATAAACAACTATTCATTTATTTAGTAATTTAGTATATGTATTTTGCATTTCAGTATGTCGATCCATTATTTCAGTATGCTTATTCATTATTTCGGTATGTCTATCCATTATTCCAATATGCTTATTCATTATTTCAGTATATCTATCAATTAATTTAATATGCCTATCGATTATTTCAATACATCTATCCATTATTTCAATATACCTATTCATTATTTCAATATATTTATCCATTATTTCAATACGCCTATTCATTATTTCAGTTTATCTATCCATTCATCAATGTTCAATGGTTCTGTCATGCACATTTGCATATCATGGGAATAATAAATCTATCGTTAAAATGCTTCAATAATATTCCCATGACTAGTTAGCTTTTCTTTTTTTTTTTTCTTTTTTTGCTATTCCTAAAAGCTATTATTTGTAATAAAAGGTAGAAAAAAAAAAGTGATGATCTAATATAAGCTTATTTATCAAATGAAAAAGCATTTAAAAATCAATACTACAATCGATCATATTACCTTCGATGATCATTGTTGTAATTATACAACAGTATCGAATTGGATCGAATCGGATCGAATCGGATTGGATCGACTAATAGATAGATATAATAATACGATAACAATATGTTACTCAAAATTATTTTCCAAACAATTGATTATTCTATCTAATTTACAAAATTTTGCTTTAGTTGATCAATTTCATGAAATATTCACCACATCCCCGATAGATTGAATATTTGATATGTGGATGAATTTTCAAATTAATTGGATTTTGAATTTTTAATACGAATTAATCAATTACTTTTAAATGTTTGAAAATGATAAGTTATTAATAGCATTTTTCTATTGCATTTCATATTTTGATAATATATTTTTTAAATGATAAAATATATGCAACTATTAATTGTAAAATGATTTTATATTAATTTTCATGCTAATTCGTGCAATGTTATATTGTATGAATGAATATAAGTGCTAATAGCATAGTGAAAAGTAATATTATATGATAGGTATAAAAATATTTGTTGAAATTTTGTAGTGATTTCAAATTTGATTTATTTTGATTAATTTCAATTTATAAATTATAGGAAGTTTATGAAAATTGATGGGAAATTATTGGATATCTTTCTTTGTTTTCACTTTTTTTTAGGATGATGATGAGAGACGATAACATGTGTTTCAAGGAATTCAAATATTCCAAATAATATTTCATGCAATTATAAGCCAATTTTCTTCCTAAATTTCAAATTTGGATAGTTTTAATTTCATTTCTATTAATTTGTCAAGCTAAATATATTGCCTTCAATAACTCTACGAATTGCACCCTTATTTTGAATTAAGCTTAAATTAAATTATCCCAATTCAATCTGCAATCATTCGTGATTGCTAATTGCAATTTCGAAGGAAAAGAAGATGTATCAAACATACATTTCAAATTAAATTTATTTTAAATTCTTTCAATTCCATTCATAATGCATCATATTAATAGTCTAACAGAAAAGGCACGAAAAAAAAGCAAAGCAAATAATACTCATATCTAAGAATAAGTTCAAATTAATTGAACTAATTCAATTTTCGACTTTACTTTCCAGGAATTGCAAATTTTTTTCAAGAAACATGATAATAATTAAATAAATAGCAGTTAAATAAAAACGAAATGCATGCTGGGACAAAACTTTTTCATCTTGACCTTCCGTAGATGTGAAAATGTAGTGAGCATCGTAATCTACTAGGTAACTCAGACCAGAGGTAGACTGGCAACATCGGGTGGTGTTTGTGTTGTGATTAGTTGGGGAAGATGGGGAGGAAAGAGGGGAGGAGTATAGTGGTTAGGTATTCTTCAACAATCGATTATCAAAAAATGGTCAACTAACGTTGATCACGTGAAATTTGATGTCATGTTAAAATGATGTAGAAACGATCACGTGAAATGATGTTAAAATGTGGCCGAAGTTTTGTGCTAAATAAGCGCTAAATGTTATATCGCTTTTTTCATTATGCCATTTGTAATTTTCCCATAACTTGCCAAAAATTTTTTAGGATAAAATTGTGAAATTGATTTTGCAATACCTTCTTTATTCTTTTCGTTCTTTCATTTTATCAGCATTAATTCTTACCTTCGATTTCATATATAAATAGGCAGATTTCACGACACTTCCTATGGTATCCATAGAAAGTGGAGTTGAAATGATCTACGTCTTTAATTTAGCTTTCCCTGTCAAATTTAATTGGTAATGAAGTGTAGCGCTTGTACATGCATAAGCGAGTGTGATCTTATTAAAACTTATTGATAATATTAATGACTATAGTAATAGTAATAATAATAGTGACAGTGATGATAATAAGATTCCCTCAGTTGATAACGTTTGCAGATATCCCTCGAGTGTTTTTTTCCTATACCCAGTCTATGTTTGCACATTATGCATAACGAAATAAGAAGGAAAGAATATGTAAAAATTAAAAAAGTGCTATGGAATGCTTTGAAATTTTTGAGCAAAACTGCTGACCTTATTGTAAATTTCACGAAAAATTCAGGGATTGTTGAACGCAATTTCTCTTATATATCGCATAACGCTTTAAAATGTATTCGTTGCTTCGAAAAATACGGCATTCAAGTGGGCCGGGGAAAAAGAGAATAATTAGTGCAAAGTGTTTTTCCAGGTAAATTTAACTTGTGATAGTGCGATTAATATATCCATGGCTTGCGGAGTTGCGTTAAAGAGGCCATACGATTATGATGATTATCTAATTGCGGAAGGAAGTGAAGTGAAACGTGCACGTCATACGCAAACACACTGCTCACCATTTCGTGCACAAATTGGTACTATCGCTGCATCACTGCCAACTTCAGGTGCATCGAATGCTTTGATGCAGTTACGAGATCCAAAAGTAAAATTTTATTGTTTTTACACTCGTTGGTTCCTTCTCCAAGTTTGGATTACAGTTTTGTAGACATTAAGGAAAGGTTATATATTAATTTGTTATCGTATTCACGGTTTGGATAATTTATATTACGGAGGCGGCTCTATACGGATATCGGATAGGAGCCCTATTCTGTCAGTTATCAAATATTCCATTGTTAATTAGAGTACTAATCGTTTGGGCAGTTTCTTTAGGAAACTTCAAACGAAAGAGAAATACAATCTATTCATTGTATTTCTCATCGGCAACAGTATTTTTCTAGCGAAGGAGTTTTTTTATTGATTTTCTGTTTGTACCGTTGGAAAGAGTTTCTGTTTACTAAGACGGAGAAGTCCATTTTGAACTAGCATTAATTGCTGACGTTGCAGGATCGTGAAGTTTACGACAACTCACCATTTGCCCAAGTTGGCAATAATTTGCATCTTTCATCAGGACAGCTAGAATCATATTTGCGGGCTGAAGTAAGTGGTACATGCATGTGTGCATATGTATTTGAGTTTTAAAAAGCGTTTTTGTTTGTTTGTGTGTGTGTGTGTGTGTGTATGTATATGTGTGTTTATATGTGTGTGTATGTATGTATGTATGTGTGTTATGTATACGTGTGTACCACGTATCTGTGCGTGTGTGTGTATACATGTATATGTGTGTGTATATACACTTATGTGTGTGTGTATCCTTTTCCTACTCATAATTCTTTGGAATTCTATCTGCATTCAGGGTTTCGTTATAGCACGTAATTTTCAGGTGCGTTATCTGAAACGTCGTCATCTGATTCCACATCGCACGCTTACTTCAAGCGTGACAAACACAGGTAACGGTGAAGGAAGTGGTGCTGTACAACAATACGGGTCTCATTTTTCTAGTAATTTAGCATGTGGAAATGGAGCGAATTCGAAGCATGGTTATCGTGAGGCACCGTTATCACCCAATAATAATGTGAGTTTTATCGAGATTTTCAAAATTGTTAGACTTCCTAGACTATTTGAGACCTTACTCAACCATTTGCTGGAGCTCTTAGCTCTTTATAGTTGTATTTCAGTCGAGATAAGCTGCGTATTCATTTGGGAATTGGTCTGTTCGCATATAATTTCATTGTCATTTTTTTTTTTAAATTTCAGTCAGGCAGTGAGTCAGAAGGTGAAACAAATGTGCAAAAGACGTCATCAATGAAGGATTTGTACGAGAAACCACAGTTTTCTCTAAAACAGGTAACCGTTTGACCTTAGGCTACATTTTTTTGCATGAGTAGTTAATTCCACAAAGTCGCTAAATTCAAAATCATGAACAAGATGGTTCTAGAAAGGTTCTAACAATCTAGCAGTAACTTACACACTATTGAATGTTTAAGCACCTACTGAATCGTGTAAGCCACTGTTACATTGTTAGGAGGAAGGAGAAGGTTCGGCGGTCAGACGTCTTCAGGGAGCCAGGATTGCTGGGTGGTTTTGTTAGATTCTGGATTTTTTCGGGTTTCAGGTGATGATGATTTGCGAAAGGCTATTGAAACAGCAGGAAGTACGTCTTAGATATGAATATGAAACAGTATTGAATCAACGCTTGGAAGGTAATTTCTGTTTGTTGCATATGTTATTATTGAATAAATCTTTTTTCAGTAACAGGTGAAAGAAACATGCATTTCCATCATCCCTTCTCATTTGGAAAACATTCCATGTCATCTCAGCGTCTCTGCTCTCCTTTTCACTCCCATACATTTTTCCCTTCAAAGCTAAGGTTTTTTTTTTTTTTGAAAGGATCCCAAAAAAATTTTTTTTAGAGCAGCATGAACAATATGTGCAATTTGCACGCGAACAAATTGAACGTCAACATCAAGATGATGGTGTGGAATTGTCTTACCTTTCCTAACTTTGAATTTCTCATTTCGTTCACGCTGATGATGTTGGGTAAATAATTTCATTTTCTTATTCTGTGGTATTTATGTTTTATGAAGAATTACTCTAGCGGTGATGTCTTATAATGGATAGTTGACCACTTTCTAATTATGCTCTTTTTATTAATGTTGGGCATTGCTGTACTTTTCTGAGCTCTTTTTTTCTTTCTCCTTACAGGTGATTTTTTTCATTATTTTCGGAATTTATGAGATGTGTAAAACAGTTACATAATAGTGGAATTTGTTGTATGCTGTTTCTTAATCATCAAATTAATGTTCTGTTGACTGAATAGAGCTTTCGAGAATTATTCAATTTCCTAAGTTCTTTGTGAAGATTTCTGTGATTTGCGAAATTTTGTTTGGTCATTTTTTTTAATCTTTATTATGAAGAAATTATTGAAATTAAATGATTCTTGTTCCGCTATGAGTGCATGAAATCGTGCTCGTAGCATTGGCTGGACATTTTATTGGCAGTGTAAGATAAAATATAGAATTAGAAAGTTAATATAGAATTAACATGTAGAATTGGAAAGTCGACATTAACCCAATAGCAGTAGCTTTCAAATGATTTGTATATCTGTAATCTTTTTTGTTTCCTAATTATAACTCATTGTTATTAGATAAAAACCCTAGCAGTGGAAGTGTTTATGATCCCGGCTGACTCTGACCTTTGTCCGTAACGTTTTCATAGCATT
>NW_018108806.1:3959-6983 GCF_000183805.2 Loa loa | reverse complement strand
TTTTTTTAATCTTTATTATGAAGAAATTATTGAAATTAAATGATTCTTGTTCCGCTATGAGTGCATGAAATCGTGCTCGTAGCATTGGCTGGACATTTTATTGGCAGTGTAAGATAAAATATAGAATTAGAAAGTTAATATAGAATTAACATGTAGAATTGGAAAGTCGACATTAACCCAATAGCAGTAGCTTTCAAATGATTTGTATATCTGTAATCTTTTTTGTTTCCAATTATAACTCATTGTTATTAGATAAAAACCCTAGCAGTGGAAGTGTTTATGATCCCGGCTGACTCTGACCTTTGTCCGTAACGTTTTTCATAGCATTACATGTTTCTGCATACATTATCTTTCCGGTTTTTTCAAAAGTTTTATTGCAGATGCTCCTTTTATATATATTTATACATACGTTAAGAAATGAAAATATTACTGGGTCGTTTCATATCAAACATCTATTAGTATGTATGGTAGTTCCGGTCATGTTACGCAATTAACCCAAGTGATATGTCGCGCTTTTATATGTATCACAGTGACTTCAGTAAAACAGATTTTCTGATTTTGAAATTGCATTTCATGTTTGTTAATAGCTGTAAAGGTCTTTTCAGAAATACTTGGTTCCTCCTGTCATTTAAATATTTTACGCGAACTATTTTAAATCCAATTTTTATGCTAAATTATTCCGATCGAATGTCGTCATCAATTGGCAATATTGCTTTTCCAACTTCTCTGAAATTTTAGTAGGACGAAGGAAAGTGGGAGAGGAAAGTAATGCTCTATAATGTACAGATGAGAAACTCTAGAGAAGGATTATTGCGATAAAACTGTTATAATCATCAGTTCATCTTATCATCAAATCCAACAAACGATGCAGTGGATGAGCGAGATAGGGAAGCTGTTACGTGTTTCACATCCGAATAGATTTTGTCTAAAGCAGTGGAAATGATTCATCAGAAAAATGAGAGGAACATGATTTGAATGAAGGATGAAACAACTCTCATCATAGCAGTAGGTTTGTTTTTCAATCGAAGCACGGGGAGGGGACGTATAATCGATTTAGTGAATTCGAATTTCGCTTTGCCAAAATGATCGATTTCTTTTTTTTTTCAGCAAGAAATTAGCCAGTAAATATAAATTGTTTCTTTGGATATATCCATGGATGAAAATTTAGGGGACCGAAATGAGCAATGTAAATGCAAGCATTTAAAGGAAAGGATGGATTTTAGATATTAGTTTATTTGATAGTCGTATTCTGCAGCAAACAAATTATGTTTGGAGTGCTGACTGTAATTTTTTTTTTTTTTTTCGTTGACATTTCTTGTTTGATTTGCTTGGGTCAGGGTCAAAAGGTGGTAAATTGTCTATAAAATTCTACAACATCAGGGAAATTATTTGTCCCCTATTTAAATCAATTGCATAGTAATAAAGTCAACTAATTCTTCACATATTTCTTGAAATGTATATTTGGAAAGTTATTAGAATCTGATTGTGTCTAATAAGATTACTGATAAGACTTGAAGCGGATAATATTTAATTTCTTGATGCTATTACATTACATGGATATTATTCAATTCTGTTTACATAAATTTTCATAAGATGAACAATCAGTTGGGAAGTATGAAAATATCTCTTATAATCTAAAAGGATGTTTTTTTAGACTAAGTGAAATTTTAACTAATGCTTACATATATTAGTTGAAAAGTCAATTAATAATATCAAAATGTTATTTAGCAATAATGGAAAAAAAATTCTTATTTTTTCTATGCATAAATTACACTATTAACATTATATGTAGAGGTTATGTACTATTAAAATTATAACAAAAGAAAAAAAAGAATGAATTATACTGTTAGCTTGTAATTTGTAAATATTAAGAAAAAAGAAATAATTTTTTTCTTATTTCAAATAAAATATGCAAAAAAGAAATTTATTATCATTGTTAACTAATATTTCGTTTCTCTTTCCTTTTTTTTTTTTGGAAGAATATTTAACTTTCAGAAATTTATATCCATTATTGACTTTTGCATAGAGAAATGAAATGATGAATACATTGAATATATATCACTTTTCAATTACTTTGAGCATATATGGTTAACCAAATGTTTTTTCTTTTTTAAAATGATCTAGGACGTTTTGTTACATAAATGAATCGTAAACGAGTTGAAGTGGTCATTACTTCATCTGGATATCCAGTTATCAGTGGTCCTAACGTAGTACTAGTAGTGGTTGTAGTAATAGTAGTAGCAGTCGTTGTTATTGTTTCTTCATTTTGTATTATGCTTATATTACTTCCTTTGTCATCTGAAAAATTATAATGTTATATCAATGTATAAATTGGATATGGAAATGCTTTGTGCTATGATAAAATCCAATATCATTTATAAATTTTATATTAATTGTTCATTTCCCTTAATTTTTGATAACTATTATTTGATTGTTATAAATCTAAATTATATGGAGCATATGTAAACATTATCTAATGATAGAAAAGTGTCACTACTTTAAAAGAAAAGAGAAAAAAGTACCTACTTATCTTTGATATAAAAAGGATCCACTTATCACTTATCATTCTTATACTATCTATCACTACTCTAAGAGGACTTACCACAATTGGTAAAATTTCAAAAACATTTAGTAATAAATCTCAGAAAATGCTACCATAATAATTGTTATCTATTAGTGTAAAATTTTAATTTGAAGATTTAACCTTCCTCATAAGTTTTGGGAAATTCTTACAAATGAAGATTTATGATCCTGAAAATAATTACTAATAAATTATTATAATCTTTTATAGTTTTTTAATCATGTTATTCTTACATAAATTTGTTCTTACCTTCATTATCTTTAGCATCACCAACTGCAATATGACGATTTTGTGTAAAGCGTTTTACATTATCGTTCAAATGTAATTGATGGATATTATTTTCGCTAATTCCATTAATTTGTTGCTGTTCTATTTTCGAATAAAATTCATCGTTATGTGTTAAATCGATTATTTGATTATGAAAATTCTAAAATTCTTTTTTT
>NW_018108806.1:0-3915 GCF_000183805.2 Loa loa | reverse complement strand
ACAATAATAACAATAATAACAATAATAACAACAATAACAATAATAATAATAACAATAATAATAATAATAATAATGATAATGATAATGATGATAATAATAATAATAATAATTAATAACAATAATGATTAATAATAATAATAATTAATAGTAATAACAATAAACAAAATAGCGGTAATAATAACAGTAATAACAGCAATTTTTATTATTATAACTTTAATTATAATTATAATGCATCTAATTCCTTTTTATTGCACACATCAGTACAAACTAATTTATTCTCCACTTTTTTAAAACGAATTTCTTCCAAAAAATTTCTGTTTGTTAACTTTAAAAATATACTTCTAGACAAATTATAGTAATGATGATAATTCTCAAAATTTCTAAGGAAAAAATTTTTCAAATTGACAGAAAAAAGAAACTAAAACTATTTAGCCATGCAAATTTCATCATATTGAATCATTATATATCATTTTATCATATTTTTTATGAACTAACTTTATTTTCTTGCTTATTTGCAACTGGAAGAATTTTGGGTGGTAATTGTTGATATTGTAATAATGATGATGATAATGATTTGATTGGAATATTTGTGCCATTCCTTTTATGATCATTGTCAAAAATCGTTATATCTTCAAAATCATTATGTGGATTATGCAATGATGACTTATCATTATTATCAGCATCATTACTGTTATTCTTACTAATTGAACTTTTGACCTTTTCATTCATCGAACCTAAATTCTGTTTAAAATGTTAAAATGATTCATTCCTGCAATAAAAAATGCGTCTACATCCAATAAGTTATAAAATAATTTCGAAAAGATCACAAGCTATATCTGATGAGCTTAGTTAAGCATCATGTATTAGTATATCATTGCTAATTAAGAGTTTCCTTCTAATTAACCTCTCTTTTCGCAGTGGAAAGGAAACAAAAAAAAAAAAAAAGAAGATAATAAAGGATAGCTTTAAATAAATAAAATGGCATTAAAATCATTTTCATAATTCTTACTCAAAAGTTATTTGTTACAAAAAGAATACTGAAATAATTAGATATTCGACTGAATAATTGTTGATGTAAATTTTATGCAAATAAGCGGTATTTTCATATTTATTTCATCTAAGATAGGAAAAGAAGCTGAAGGTAAAAGTTAAGGTAAAGTTAAAGGTGAAAAATAAAGAAGTTAACATTTTAGTGAAATAATTTTATTGTTGAAATTAATTGTTATCACTGATTACCTTCATTATTTTTCCCATCATTCGGCAATCCATTGTATTCAACTACTGTTAATAGCGGTGAGATCTGAGAAAATTGTTGTGGAATATTTTCATGCGGACTGTTTGTTGACGTGATAAATAATTGTTTTGATTTTAGGTAAATAGATGATAATGATGAAGCATTATTAATTAGTGCTGGTAATTGAGTTCCCTCTTTCCCCTTTTTCTTCGTTTTCAGTTTTGTCCATTGTTGTTGTTGTTGTTGCAATTGTTGTTGTAGTAGTTGTTGTTGTTGCAGTTGTTGTTGTAATTGCTGTTGTTGTAATTGTTGCTGTTGTTGCAGTTGTTGTTGCAGTTGCTGTAATTGTTGTTGTTGTTGTGATTGTTGTAGTTGTTGTAATTGCGATTGTTGTGGTGGTAGTTGTTGTCTCTAAATAGTTTTTTTTTTTTTTTTTTCTCCTGCAAATAATAATATGAAAAAAGAAAATATTTTGCAGTAGTTTTAAGAAATTGTAAAGAAAAAAACTTCACTTTTCAAAATTATAACTTTCAGTGCCTCTCTTTCTCTCTCTCTCTCTCCTAAATAAATGTAAAAATTTCGTTTTTCTTCAAAGAAAATATACGAAAAAAAAACAAAAAGTGCTTATATTTGAATTGATATGAATTTTTAAACCAAAATATTATGTAATCCTAAAGATTATTTTTAAGACTTTCAAAGAATATTATAGTAGTAACCGCTTGTTTTATATTAAGTAATTCCATTTCTAGTGGACAAGGACAAAAGACTGCATTGGCACCGGGTTCACCAATTGGTCCTCGATTACCTCTTGGACCAAAATTTCCTGGAAGACCATCCATTCCCTTAACACCTTTCTTACCATCCGGTCCAGGAGGTCCGTACATATAGTTTCGCCTACCTAAAAATTAATACTTTACATCTAAAATTGTAAAGTTTTTAATTTATCATTTAGACATGAAACTTTTAATTGAAATACAAGGAGTTACCTCGAGGACCTTGCGGTCCAGTTCTACCAATTGATCCAGGTAGTCCTTTTGGGCCTGGTTCCCCAATACCACCTGTAGCAGGCTTTCCATCCGGTCCTTTTGGGCCTCTCATTCCACTTGTTCCATTATATCCTTCTGAGCCTTCTAGGCCAATTTCACCTAAACGAAACAAATTACAAAATTAGCTAATTTCCACAACAAATTATGTTAAATTAAATAGAAGTTCATGAAGTACCATCTTGGCCATCCGATCCAGGAATTCCCGGAACACCTCGATCACCTTTTGGACCTTGCATTCCTTGATTACCAGGTGCTCCAGGTGGTCCACGTTCTCCTTGTGGACAAATAATGCACTGTTGTTGTATTTCTTCCAACAGCTCAAACGTACTTTTTCCTGGTAATCCGACTAATCCATCGTCACCAGGTTCTCCATCCTCACCTGGATCTCCTAAAAAAACTGATTAAAGAGATGATCTCAAAACTTAATTTAATTCTTTACTCAAATCTAATTTAATTCGAACTAAAATAAAATCATCATAATTTATGCATCAAATATCTGGACCATTATATACCTGGTGGTCCTGGTGGTCCAGGTTCTGGTGGTGGACAAATATTTGTCGACTTTTTCTTGCGTAATAATTCATGACGTTTTTCAGTAAAATGCATATCACCTGTATCAGCTAATAGCTGGAAAAAAAAACTGTTAAAAATATCACTCATTTTAGTTACTACAAAATCATCTCAAAACATTAATTGAAATAATTAGCAAAAAAAAATATTCGATAGAAAGGAAAATGATAATACTTTTTTTTCTTTTTTTTTTTTCATTTCCGATAACTAATTGCAATAAATAATAATCAGCTAACCTTAAATAATTTCATGCGTTCCTCAATTTCATGTCTCATAATACCAGTCTGTTTGAAAAAAATTGGTAATAAAATTAATTGTGCCAATATTGTCAATGCACTAATTAAGAAAGTTATGCCAGCTATCGTACCATAAAACATCTAAATTTGTAGGTATGAATTCAATCAAATATTAAAAACTATGCGAAATATTGTTTGATATTTTATAATTTAAAATTGGAACAAATATACGTGAAACAATAAATTTACGTTAAACAATAAGCAAATTAGAATGAAACAATAAATTTAAATTAGACGGCAAATAAATGAAGGTGAAACAATAAACTTCGATCAAATGGTGAGTAAATCAAAGTGATGAAATAACAGTAAGATGTTAAACAATGAAAAAATTAGCAAAAAAAAGGAAAAATAAATTGTTGAAATTGTTACAAATATTTAATTATTAGAAAGAGAAAATTATTGTTTATCAATTGAATTACAATTTTTTTTTTTTTTTTTTTGTCAAACATATTCTTTTCAATTAAAATTAATCAATTACTAATATTATGACTATCGCTGATAACGCAATTAGAAATAAAGGAACAATAAAAAAAAAGCCACACATCTTTTGAAAGCCAGATATCATTGTTTTATATGCTTATATCATCTTACGTTTACACTAACAAAGAATACGATATCAATGGGAGTTCTATAAGGAAGCTAATTCTTGTAATCATAAAACAGTACTATGACCTTCCCATTCGGAGTAGCGGAATGTTCTGAGCGTCAAATCATTTCGGAAGATACGTTTCAACAGGTCAGTTGGTTAGAGGATATTGAGCGTGATTTA
>NW_018108805.1:22114-23557 GCF_000183805.2 Loa loa | reverse complement strand
CATCTATTTTATAATATCCCTTCGAACAGAGTTAAATGAGTTGAAAGAAAAACGAAAAAAAAAAAAAAAAACGAACCTAATGTATATTATTCATTATTTCTTATCATGTTTAGTTATCATTATCACATTATCATGGCAACAGATAGGATCAGATAACAAATAATTTGAATTTTATCGAATTTATCAAAAAAAAGGAAAAAAAAAAACTGAACCTAATGTATATTATTCATCATTTCTTATCATGTTTAGTTATCATTATATCACATTATCATGGCAACAGATAAGATTAGATAACAAATAATTTGTATGATTAAAGGAAAAGAAAAAAAATGTTTAATATTCATTTTACCCTAAGCATTTTTTATCTGTCATTTTTGATGTTGAAAAAAAATTTTTAATCTTAATTTTTAAAGGGAAAGTTGGGGTGAGAGAGGGAAAAAAAAAAAATTCTGAACTATGTTAGAAGTACAAAATGAAAAAATAATAGATATAAAAAATCACATTCTTGTGACGATAATTTCTTTGGTTCTTTTTTTTTTCCTTTTTTTTTTTTATTTTTTAAGCGCAGCTGCCAATAATTGACGTTGTTGATTCATTGCTTCAAAATGCGCCTCACAAATGTAATCACTTTCGAATGAGTTGTTATCATGACCTCATTTAAAATTTTTTTTTATAGTAATTTTTAAAAAGTTCTGATTTTTTCTATTATTTTTTTTTTTGGTAATTTATAATTTAATTAATCATTAAAATTTCTGACAAAAAAAAAAAAAATTCAAAAGAAAAAGGTAAAAAAGAAAAAAAAACCAAAACAATGAAATAATGTTGGTATTATGATATTAAGTAAATTGAAAAATTTACTATTGTTATTAAGTAATTAAGAATTTACTATTGTTTCAAATTAGCTTTTTTTTTTCATTTCATAAATTATGCGTCGATATTTTTCAAAATTTTACAAAATACTTTTTTCTTTTTTTCCTGTGGATAAGATTGAGCAAATCATATATTTAATTGCTAAATTCTTTAATCATTCACCGGTAAGGTAAGTTATGATATTTAAAATGAAAAAAAAGAAGTATGAAAAAATTGAGCAAATTTGAATAAAATTTATGAAATGAAAAAAGTATGCAAATATTATACATAAAAGAAAAATCGCTTATATTTTTATAAGCTTAAAAATTTTAAGAAAAGAAAATTTTCCGTATCCTTTTCTCTCTCTCCCTCTCTCTCCCTATCTCTCCCTCTCTCCCTCAAAGTGATTAATAAATAATATCATAAATTTAATTTCTTCCATTTTAATTAAGTTTTTTTTAATTTTTTATATTTATATTTTGTCTAAAAACGTATACGTTTGCATAATAACAATTAGATGAATATGTAAGTCGAAAAATGCTTTTATCGTACCGACAAATTTTCCTTCAGGTATGTATTATTTTTGCTCTATCA
>NW_018108805.1:18843-21248 GCF_000183805.2 Loa loa | reverse complement strand
CGTGCGCTTTTGTCTTCTCGTTATTTCTTCAACCTTCTACCTTCCTCATTCTCTTCTCACACTTATTGATGATCTTAAGTTATGCTTAGGATGAAATAAACATAAATCATATGATTCAGGCTTCCACCAAATGCTCTAACGGCTGTTTCAGCTATCCATTTCATTATCATTATTATTAGTACTATTGTGTGTGCATGTTTCTATTCGATATATATATATATATATATATATATATATGTGTCTGTCTGTCTGCCTGTCTGTGTGTATGTGTGTGTGTGTATGTGTGTGTGTGTATGTGTGTGTGTGTGTGTGTGTGTGAGTGTGTCAAGGTTTGTGTTGATATGTTCGATATGTTGTTATCTTTAAAGATGTTTCCACATTGCTGATTTAATTTAAATTTTCATTTCATTAAAATTTCATTTCACTTGAATTTAATTTCATTTGAATTCCCAAATTACACTAATTAATATATATCCTCAAATACACCAAAGATCTGTATATATATATATATATATTTTACATTGAATCGAAATTTATAACCTAAATATTTTTCAAATATTATCCTTAGCAATATTTTATCACAATCCTACAAACTATTTGCATTTGTTTATCTTACATTCAAACCATTGTTTAATCAATATTTGATTAACCATTTAAATTTGATCATTTTGCTATTTAAACTAAACAACTTTTAACGAACATTTTGCTAAACATCTGGATTACATCACTTTGCACTGAAACCATTTTATCTCATTCATCTTCTATGCGGCTGATCATCATTTTAAATTAGTTATCCATTCTTTTCTGTAATTTTTCTAACTTTTTTTTTTTAAATTTTTAATAATAGCAAGAATACATATAAAGTGCAGAAAATATTTTTTCCATTCCCACTTTTCACAATCTCATCCATTCATTTCATATTTATTCAATATTTTTGATTCTAAAATAAATAATATTAAAAATTTCTATTCGCATATAATAAATTAAATTTCTAGGTTAAATTTCTAAATACTTGTAAGTAATTTTTGGAATAAATTAAATTTTCACATTTTCAACTAATTCATATATTTTTTATTCATCAGTTTATTAGTTACCTCATAAAATCCCTTCATTTTTTAATGTCACGTTTGTTGTGGTTTGTTTTTTTTTTAATTTTTGCAATAAATTTTATTGCTAATTAACTTTTTCATGTTTTTCTCTTTTTTCTTTTTCAAAAAAAAAGAAAAAAAAAGAAAATTTTCCACCATTTCGATGCTTCCTATATCATTCGCATTCTACAATTGAATTAATTGTTTGATGACTAAACAATGGTTCATTTTATCTTTTAAAGGTTTTTGAAAAGGAAAAATTAAGAAAAAGAAGTTTAAATTTGATTCATTTAAACTAATTGAATTTATAATTATATCATGTTTCATTTAATTAATGCATTTTTAATTACTTAGATTATCGATAAAAATAAAAATAGAAAAAATGAGTAATCTCACGTATATATCTATTCATTCATTTGTTTTTCTGTTTTGTTAAAATTAAAATTACAAATATCAAATTAAATGTTATATTATTTGCATTAATTACGATTTTCAATTTTCTTCCTTTTTTTTTCGAAATTTTCCATTTTTTCGTTTTTTTTCTTTTTTAATTTTTTTTTCTATTTTCTAGACGAGGGACCGCTTTGGTTTACAAGGTGGAATGACGATTGGTACAAGTAGCACTGGATCGCGTAATAGCAGTCGTAGTACAAAAAATGCAAAATATAGCACAAGTAAAGTTCGTTGCAATCAGTATGGCAGTGGCACTACGGGAGGAAGTTCAATGATTGGTCATTTCTTTTTTTTTTCTTTTTTGTAAAATATTGATTTTAAACAGAATTTAATGAAATCGATTTACCATTCGATTAATACTTAAAAAGGTATTAGACAAACATGGATGATATTATTAATTGGTTGATTTAGATAAATTCAAATTACTTATCTTTTTCTTTCTTCCCCTTTCCTCTCTCTCTCTTTCTCTCTTTCTCTCCCCTTCTCTTTTTTTCCTCTATTTCAATGGTATAAAATTGGTCCATCAAAAAATTTAAAATTTTGAGGCATCTTATGGTCTTCAAGAAAAAAGATAATTAGCTGAAGAAAAAAAAAAAGTAGAAAAAAAAACATATTTCGTTTCCATTCTTACAATCTTAATAATCTTTTGGTATTTGACAAAAAGGAAAATATTTTTTTCTTTTTTAATTTTAAATTTCAAGGTTTGTATGCTCAGATTTCTATTATTATTGCACATCAGTAACTCAACAATTTTATAATTTTCATATTCAATAACTTTCATTTATTTGTTTTCTTTTAAATTTATTATCTTTTCTTTAACAGTAATAAGAGCAATAGAAATAATAATAATAATAACATAATAGT
>NW_018108805.1:3190-18588 GCF_000183805.2 Loa loa | reverse complement strand
TTTTTTTTTCTTTTCTTTATTTCTAACTAAAATAAAATATTTTTTAATTTTGAAAATTTAATCCTCCAATTTGTTTGCTTTATTTCTACCAGATCTTCGTTTTCCATTGAATATAACAAAAAAAATTTTTATGATAAATCGAGCAATTCCAGATTTTTTTTTTTTTTTTTAAATCTGTTCTAATTTCAGGTAGCCGTAAAGCTCATTAAAAAAAGTGCCATTGAAAATAAGCAAGATTTGGTGAGAATTCGGCGAGAAATAAGAATTATGTCCGCACTGAATCATCCCAATATTATACAAATTTTCGAAGGTTTTTTTTTTTCATCTTTTTTTTTTTTTTAAAAATAATTTTTTTGCTGTAAAATTAAAAAAAAATATATGGTTTACATTAAATGTTTAATTCTAAATTATTATAGATTAATACGAAATTATTAAATTAAAATATTAAATTAAATTTCAGTGTTTGAAAATAGGGATAAAATAATACTCGTCATGGAGTATGCAAGTGGCGGAGAATTGTACGATTATGTAAGCACATTTGGATCTCTTCCAGAACCTGAAGCTCGCCGAATTTTTCGTCAAATTACATCTGCCATTCTTTATTGCCATAAGGTAACTTTCTTTGTAAACGATGTATATTTAATGATTTTAAGTCTGAATTAAAATATAATTTTTTTCTTTTTCAATTTTAACATTAAAATATTCCAAAGAATTTTTTCATATTTTTCTTTTTTTTTTTTTTGTTATTAAAATTTCATTGAATTACAGCATAAAGTAGCGCATAGAGATCTGAAATTGGAAAATATCTTATTGGACGCAAATAACAATGCCAAAATTGCCGATTTTGGACTTTCCAATTATTTCTCTGATAAAACATTATTAAATACATTTTGCGGCAGTCCACTTTATGCTTCACCTGAAATTATTAATGGAACACCGTACAGAGGCCCTGAGGTTTAAATATAATTCCTTTTAATTTATTTATTTATGCTAAATTTATTCATGCATTTATTGAACCCAAATTTATTTAACCATTTATTTAATCCAAATCGATCATTTATTTGAGCTAATTATGTTTATTTATTCATTTAAGCCAAATTTATTCATCTATTAATTTAAACCAAATCCATTTGTCCATTTATTTGAGCTAAACTTTTGAAATTTCAATCATTTTTTTTTCTGCAATTTTAAGCTTAAATTTCCTTCAAAAATGCTATACTTTTTCCTCATCCATATTATCCATATGTTTGTTTTAAATTCATTTATTGATTGATGAAGTTTCTTATAGTTTAAAAACTTTCATTAGTATAAAATTGAGGGAAAGAAATTCTAAAAGTTTTTATTTGATTAAATTATGATTTGGCTCTTTTTTTTTTTGTTGTTTAATTTGGCTAATTATGATAATTTAAAATATAAGTTACAGGTAGATTGTTGGAGTTTAGGAATTCTTCTCTATACACTTGTTTACGGGTCAATGCCATTTGATGGCCGTGATTTCAATCGAATGGTTAGACAAATTAAACGTGGCGCATATTTTGAGCCTGATACTCCATCAAGTTTGTTTACATTAATTATTGATTTAATCTGATTTTTTCTTTCTGGATATTTATGCGTTGTAAAAGAAGTAACAGCAACTTATAAGCAATAATATTTACCACAATAAAATTTATTTGCTTATCATTTCTAGCTGTATCAACCATGATAAAATTTGTTTGCTTATCATTTCTAGCTGTATCAATCATAACAGAATTTATTCGCTTATCATTTCCGGTTATATTAATCACGATAAAACTTATTTGTTCATCATTTTTAGCTGCCTCAATGCTGATTAGAAATATGTTGCGGGTGAATCCAGAAAGGCGAGCAGATATCGATGAAATTGCTAGTCATTGGTGGTTAAATCTCGATGAAAATATGCCAGTGATTCAAGAACTTCCAGAAAATCAGGTTAGCAGAAGTCATAAAATAAGGCTTTTGTATTGTATGTTAATTATCATGATTAATAAGAAGTATTGGAAAATTCCAAATTATAGATCGTCGATCATACGCCGTTAACAGATCGCGCAGAAACAATGATAGTGCAAGATTTGGCTGATGAAGCTGATGTATTCATGGATTTTGGGCATTTAAGTCCTTCAACCAGGTATTATTTTTTTTTTTTAAATTTTTCTTATAAAATAACAATTTTCTTCCAATAGGTAACATTGTAATTTTATCGTTAAAAAACCATTTTTTAGACTTAAAATTGAGGAATTTCGAAGACGACGTAAGGAAGCTGAAGAATACATTGAAAATTCACCAATTAAACCACCAAAAACACGAAAAACAGATGGCACCGAAATGTCAACACTTACAGCTGCAGAAAAAAGTTTACGTCATGATCCTGTATGCTTATGCAATTTTTATTTTGTCACCTTTTTTTTTTAATCATGATTTAATTTCAAATCATTGGTACAATTTTCAGCGATTAAATAAGGAAAAGGAGCGGGAACGAGTAACAGTGGAAGAACCGGATGCATACTATGAACCATTAGAAAGACTTAAACGACTCGAATCAAGACTACAAAGCAAAGATAATCAGGTAATTATTATGCATAGCAAATTAACAAATATACCTAACCCAATGAGAATATATATTAAGTAATTAATTTCACTTATCTATTCATAAATTGGAAAAATGGATTTTATGAAAATGACAAAATCCAATATTTGTTTCGTATGTTTCTTTTTTGCTCCAATATTTCGCATTTTTATAGGTCCTAGCAAATAAAGAAATTCGTCGTTTTAAACAACCAACATTAGCAATTGCTAGCGAATGCGACAGTAGTGGTAGCAGAATGAAAAACAAAAATGAAAGATTGAGTCCGGAACAACCTGATGATCCAGTTACGTCGAATTCTAAAATCAGGTTTGAAACAGTTTTAGTTTCTACCATTTATTTATCAATTGAAAGGTTTCGAAATTTTTTAAGATTATTTTTTTCCAAGCAAAATTTAAATTGATTAGCCAAACTTGAAAGTCTTAATGAGAGTTTTGATAAATGTTACTTTAAATTACAAATGATTTCTGTTCCAAATGTTAAATGAAACGATTTTCAAATTGTTAAATTTTTAGTGAGAAATCGACCGGTACAAGTAATGAAACTTCTAAACCATCATTTGTACCATTGGATTCCGAAGCTGTAATTGCAGCAGCCAAAGCATCTCGGAAGCCATCCGCTGAAACATGGAGATTGGAAATGGATTCATTGAATATACTTATGAATCAGGTTTTTTTTGGTTTAATTAAAAATTATTTCCTTCAACTATCCGAATTATCGAGAAATGTGCAGTTATTCCACCATGGGATACTATCGCTCATATGAATCATATAGATTATACATGATCATTTCTCGAAACAAATGATTCTAATGACAAACACAATTTCTAACATTTATCAAATCATCTCACATAATTCATGTGATAAATTAAGCGATCAGGCTATCATTTATGATCATTAAGCTATCATTTGTTATCATTTAATGCCTATGATAATTTAAATAAATTTCATGAATTCACATGTAATTAAATGTAATTTACTTTGTAGGTATTAGAACAAATGGAGAAAGGACCGGTTAGTATGACATTAGTTGCACGTATTAAAGCTCATCCATTTTATGATTCACGACCAATGGTAAAGGAATTATTGGAATCAATTATTGCAGCTCAACCACCATCTGTACAAAAGCAAGCTTCGAAATTAATCCAACAACAATCTCAGGTTAAATAAAAGAAAAAAAAGATTTCTTTTTTTAATTTGGAGAAAAAAAAAAGCAAATTTCACAATTTTGCTGCTAAAATTATAATAAATAAGGAAGAAAATATTGCATTGAATAAATGAAGATTTCATTAGATATAATTATTTAAAATATTTGCGCATAATTTTTCAATAATTATATAATAATTCGTGCATGTAATGAATCAGAAATTATGCATACATTTTATTTAGGAGTTAATTAAACGACAAACAGCTGGAGCAGCAATAGCAACATCAATTGGTGGAACAACAGTCGGAATAACAGGAAGACGAAGTAGTAAAACGTATGAGAATGCAACTACAACATTGGTTAAAGTAGACGAGAAACGAATTCCCGGAAAATATCAACCAAATGGTATAGCACAATGTAATGGACAAATGAAAAATTATAGCGAAAGACCATGGCATAGTGTAGAGGTATCGTATTATTTTATTTTTTAAATAAATTATAGTTTGAAAATAATTAAAATAAGTAAATTAGTTTGAAAATAATTTGAAAATAATAGATCAAACATCTACACATTTACATAGATTTTTAAATTTTCTCGCAATTAGCAGCAATTAATTATGGGAGATTAAAATTTCCTTCTGATTCATCTAGGCTATATGTTAGAATTAATTATTATTAAAAATGAAATAGTGAAACAATGAATCATTATATTGTCACTTTTGGTTGAACTCTTACTGCTAATTTTAATGTCACATTTATATGATTAAGTTAGCTATGATATAACATTTAAACAATGTTTTGTTTTTCCTTTTTTTTTTCTAGGTTGGTTTTGATCCGGATGAGGATGCAGAGCATAATATCGGAACAGTGAAATCTTTCTCTCATAATGATGAACTTACAGAAGAGACTGTTCAGGTCTTCATCTTTACTGATGTCTGAATCAGTTTATTTTCTTGAAGTTTAAAAAGATTCCTACCAATTTTATAATTAAATACGAAACCCATCGATTGTTTGTAGCTGATAAGCTACGAATGTTCGTTCAGGATACTTCGTTCGAAGATGCAAGTGATGGTGAAATTATCCTGGATGGTGATCGAAATCAGTCTAAAGTAAATCCACTAGATCATGATGAATCATTAAAGGAAAGTGAAGAATGTGATGATGAAGATGATGAGGAGGTTGAAGAAAGTGATAGTGAAATTGATGAACTTGGCAAAGAAGTAGAACAGGTAGTTTGATTAAGTAATAAAGCTTGTCATATATTTTAATCATGAAATGAGCGTATTGGATTAGTTGTTTTCATTGATTTCCAAATTACAGCCAGATTTTTCATTCCATTAAAATTGTACTTAAGTTATCTTATCACGTGTAGGAATTCTCATCATATTTTGGGTTTGGATCATCGATAACCTTGTAAATAGGTAAAAAAAAATTAATCAGCATTATTTTCTGAAACCAACCATGTATTAATATTGGCATGTACATTTGATAACGGATAAACCCTTGTATCTTAAATAGCATTATTGCTTGGAATTTAAATTCGTTCTAATTAAAGATCGAAGATGAAGAAAATGCTTCATATCGTACAGCATTATCAGAGGAAAATCTCGGCGATTCGGGTGAAAATAATCCACCACCAGATCCACATATGAAAGTTGTTGCACCACAATTCGTCGATGCTTTCGATCGAGGCTTAGCAAAACGACAAAGCAAAGGGAAATATCAGGTTTATTTGTTCAAATTTTTCCTATAAAACATATTACTTTAAGAAAAAAAAAATTATATATTACAAAACATATTATATTGCGAAACATGTTAATTTTCTTTTAAGCAAAAGATAATGATTAAAATATCAGTAGAATTAAATCATAAAAAAAGAAAGAAAAATTGAATCATTCTATCAACCATTCTGTCAATTATGCATAAAAGCATCAATAATTTTGATAAAGATTTAAAATGGAAAAAAAGAAAAAACTGAGATAAGGGAAAGGCGAAAAAGTATGGGTATTATGATATCATCCAAATAAAGACGTTATTTGGATTGTAGCATAGTAAAGTAGAACTATACGGTCGAGGTGTATCGACGGAATGTGAAAGTCCAACTTTGCCACATCGGCGTATCGGTGGACCCCAACCGACCATTGAACGATCGCTATTCCTCTTTGATAAGGCATCTTTTGTTTCCTTCATTTCATCTAATTTTATTATTTTTCATTTTATTATTGACTTCGTATATTTTATCAATTCCTTATTTAAATTTTAATTATTTTAAATATTACAAGAGTTTTAGATGTTTTAATTGTTTCCGAAAGTATAACGATAACGAATCTTCAGTTGACATTTTCCTTTTCTGCATAGTGTTATGATCTCTCTTTGATTGTCCTTGGAATTTTAATTTAATTACGTGAAGTTTTCCATTCATTGTTTGGGATAAGTAATATATTTTCATTCATCAAAATTTCAACGGAAAAAAAAAGAAAATAGAAAATGAATGTATTTTACAGGCAAAGAAATATATTATGACATATCCAAAACCGATTGATGATAGTGGTGATGATATTCCGGGTAGGCTTGGTAAAAAAATTGTCAAGAATTGGCTACGAACACAAGATCCAGATGTTATGGTTACGAGTACTGAAAATCCAGCTGAAATTGCAAGGTAGCTGATTAATTAATATTTGGTTTGTTGGTTTACCTTTTTTTGCAGTATGTTTAAACAATTTTAAAGAAGTTCATAAAAACAATACGGATCATTTTGCAGTAGAGTTTGCTCGGTACCACCACGTTCACCACCCAATGAGATGAAATCGGATGATGAAGTTTCGGAGTCAGAAAGTGACGACGATGAAGAAGATGATGAAGATGAAAATGAAGAAAGTGATGAAGAGGTTAGTAGTGAAGAAAGTGAGGCGAACAAAGTGGCACCGAACAAACAACCAGGTATTTGGCAATTTCACTTCAAAAATTTCAATTTAGATTTCAAAGTTTTAATTTATAACTTCTATACATTTGGGAGCATCTATTATTTTTACAATTCCTGTAGTTCCAAATGTTGCTGACAATTATTGATTCTATTTCTGTAGTTGAAGTTGAAAATCGAAAATCACAAGTGATCAGTCCAGAAGCAGACCATGTAATAGGCGATACGAAATATCAGGTACTATTTCCACATTAGCATTAAAACTATTTTAAAAAGTTTCGAAATAATTACCACATGCATATGCAAAGGTCAAATGTGGATTTAAATTGAAATGTAAAATAGAAATGGTTTCATGAAATTACAAATTTTATAATTATTCAAGTTTGATATTTCTTTTAAAAAAAAGAAAACGAAAAAAAAATTTTTTTTCAAATTGTCAAGATGAAACCGAAGGCTAAGGAAGAGCATAATAAAAAGGATGTATCATTGACGACAAGAAAAGCAAACAAACCAATTAAATTAGGGTTAGTTTTCGTTTCAATTGAGTTTTTTCTCATTTGCAAAATTCAAATGAACCAAAAAGAAAAATTTATTTTCTTACTTTATCTTAACCGATTGAGCGTGTCCTCAACAAATCTTATCACCCAATTATTAATTATTTCGCTTCAAAACTCAAATATTTTTGCTACTCAAATGTTTCATTTCAGCTTTTCAAGTGAAATTTTAATACAATAATTTTGTTCTACCTAATTTCCTTTCTTTTTTTCTTTAATTCATTTTGATAGTATGGTATTTTCAATAATGTCCAGTGCACATGGCGAAGATAAAGATAAATGAGTGATGATAAACTTCGAATTTCGATAGTTTCCGGTCAATTTCTCTTTTCTTTTTTTTGTGCTTTTAATTAGTATACTAACTTTTAGTAATCGATCGTTAGCTATACCGTCATACGATGCAGCTGCATCATTTCTACGACGTCATAACTGGGATCGTCGGAGACGAAATCGTACCATTGATGTTTCAGAGAATGTTTTAAAGAGGTTAGCTTACTTTGGATGATAGCATGATGTTTTTTTTTCGTTTCAATAGTTTGTGTTTTTCAATTGCTTAGTAGTTGTTTACTTTTTCTGCTTTTCGAAAATCAAATTCACAATATGCTAGAGTCACTAATTATTGAAATTAACGAATTAATTGATGTGGGAAGGAGGGAAAAGTGCTTCCAATATTTGCAACAATTTTTATAATATATATTAGTGTATTATCGGTTGAGGTTAAAGTCAAAGTTTGTTTACATCGGAAAAGCAACATTATTATTCCATTACTACTGCTTAATTTTCTTAACAATGACAAATAAATATAAGGATCGATATTAACAGTGTAGAAATGAAGTTTGCAATAAAATAATTGTGGTACAGTTTCGAAATTACAATTCTTGTGTAATTTCAATTAGTTTGACGCAATAGGTTTGAGAGGAACCTTAATTTGGAATCATTTCATTAAGTTCCTGATTGTTTCTCATTTTAGCATTACTGATCATCGTGACGAGGTGACGCCTAGCCGATATGCTGTTGGTAAGTTTAGCTACGCGAAGTTGATATTGCTTTTTAGACTTACACTTTTCTAATTTTCATCATTTGAGATTGTTACCAATTATATGCTTGTTCATATGTTTTTATGATTATGAAGAGCAAAAATCTAAAATCAAATTTGATTTTTGTTTTAACTTTGCAGTGAGTACTGAAATTTGAATTTTTACAGGTCATACAATGGCAGCAACCAATGATCCCGTTGGATTATCATTGATTCGTACAACAGGTACACCTACTCGATCAATTTCACCTGGTTTAACAATCGTTGATCGTACTTTGTATCCAACTGACCTTTTTTACGCTCATAATAAATTTTTAAATGAATCGAATGGCAAACATTTGGCTAGTCCAGGTTAGCTTCAATTATTTTAAATATATTAATGCAACAGAAGTTTCCGTTAGGATTGTTTTTGTATTTAAGGACCTTCTAGTTTTAAGAAATCTTCCGATAACTGAAATATTTCAGGATACCCGAATTCAGCTATTTATGGACAAAATACACGTTATAATGACGACAGTTTTAGAAAAACTGCTGAAAAAGATGCAACTTCACCGACACGGCTCAATGCTGTTAGTTTAAGCTTCGCCTTGTGACCTTATTAATAGACTGATATGCCACATTGCTGATGCAAACAAGTTGATTGATTCATTTATTTACAGGGATTGAATCATAATTTGTATACGGCACGTGACGATAAACGGAAATCAAAATCAGCGCATGATCTTTCACCTGATCGACCTGATTCGTAATTCATTCTCTTTGTTAACATTAATGTCTCATTAAATGAAAAGTATATTGAATTAGATCAATTTGTTTTTAATGGGAATCTCAACAGAATGGATAAAAATGCAGCAGTTTATTTATTAATCCAAAAATTGTAGCTCATTCATTAATCTGTATCTTAACATTCAGACATACTGGAACCAACACTAATGTAAACAAGCTCGCTGCACCTGGTTCATCCATCATTAATCGTTATGATAACGAGGTTTCGTCGTTTGCTCATTTCTTTCAACTATAAGTGAAATTTTATGAAAATGATAAGCTGTTACAATATGATATGATATCACAAGAGTTTATCATTTCCATGTTCCATTTAATTTTTATTCGTTTCCAGTCATCAGTACCTCAGTCATGGGCATTAGAGCCGAAAAGATTTTACGTCTATCAGACAAGAGCTGAACGTGAAGCCGAGAAAAATACAGCTGTTAGGTAACTTTTTCTCTTCTCTGTGTTGGCAAAAAAATACTGCCAATTTTTGACCAAACTGCAAACTCAGCTGAAAAACTTTGACGATGTCTTGCTGAAGTCAACGTATAACATTTCTTTGATTACCGTTTCCATCGTCCGCTACAAAACTAAAAGTCATGCAATTATCATTCACTAAAGTTATGTCATTATTATCATTGCTTTGATATTAGCTTAATATTTTGGATAATTCATACTGGTCAATTTTAACATTACTCATTTTCTGTATCGTTAGATTATTTCATAATCAAGTTAGCTAACTAACACCGCTAAGCATACTTTAAACACGTAATTCTGTAATATGAAGATTTTTCTACAGTAATTTGCATCCTTCATCAACGTATCGAATGCCAGCTTCTTCATGGTATAGTGGTACATCTACCGGTAATCATTCCATTTCTTCATATGCATCAGATTACAAATCCAGATATGATGATAATTATCCGTATCGACGAAACAACAACTATGATAGTGACACTGGAAGCAAGTTATTGTAAACTGTGATACATGGGAATTCCTTGGCATTAATAATCAAACAAAATTCTTTCTTCTGAAATCTGTTTTTTTTGTTTTGTTTTGTTTTTATTTTTGTTTTACAGCTGGTCATAATGCCGAAATGACGCCTAACATTCAGAATCAAACAAATCACGAATCATCAAATGGTTATTTTCTCTCTTCATTATTTTACCAAACAAAAATCAAACTTTGTTTGACTCATTCGATTTATAGATATTACAATCTATATAAATTAATTAGGTAATTTTTTTAATCATATCATATTCGAAAAAAGATTAAGTTCCAACCATTTCCAATTAATAGTAGTAATTTTACTTCAACAGTTTGGACGGATCGAAATAATGCACTTAAATTTTTTCGTTACCTTTTAAATTTTATTTCCGAAAAGTTATTCTTCCTTGATATAATTACAGTCCTAATTTACATTTTATCTATTGATAGATTATCAATGTTTGTTACATATTATAGCTGCAACATATCGTTATCGACCAGCAGGAAGACATATTGCATCAGTTCTTGGTGATCCTACTCGTCGCATATATGGCCGTTCAAATAGTATGGAAAGGAGTGCATTACGTCAAGATGATCTTGATTATTTTGGTTCGTTTGTTTTAATTTTCAAAGTATTTAGTGAAATACTTTTGATCGTTTAGAGTAATGGTTAATTTTTTTTCGAAATTATTAAAGTTAATTTTTCTTTTTTTGTCTTTGTTTTTTCTTATTTCACCATTTATTCATTCAACAAATTACTAAGCATTAAAAATAAACAATTGTTGATGTGTGCTTTTTTTTAAATAGGTTTCCGAAATTTCGTAACGACATCGGACATGCATACTGGTGATAAAGCAGAATATAGTTATGTCAATTTTCACGATACAGCTGTTCGAGGATCAACACCACATGAACCGGATCATAGCAAATTACCAACGCGAGGCATTTTGAAAAATAAACAAGTAAGTTGCATTTCAGTTTTGATCTAATATTATAGAATTCCGGAACTAATTTAAATCGTAATGCTATTCTATGATAGCACTGATTATTTTTTCATAAAGTAAAAGTAAAAATTTTATTGAAAAAATTTTTGGGCGAAAAAATTTAGATAGTAATTTTGAATATCCAATTAGACAGTTCAGATTAGTTTTACTAAAATGAAACCTTCAGTATGTCACTGATAGCGAAGCTAAGAATGCGACAACATTCAGAGTTTGCTTTATCAATGTTCGCGAAGCAGATTATTTGTAGTATTAAATTTGTAGTATTAACTGTTAGCTATTGTCGATTGCAGAAAAGCATCCTATAATCTTATCATTATTTTGATATCCATGCTTTATCTGTCATTTGTATGAACATAGGTTGATGAAAAAACGAAATTCACGAGAAGTTTCTCATTTCCAAATATTTCTAAGATTTCTAAATATTCTTGATATGGCCCGAATATATAATTTGCCTGAATTTACGAGTATAATTTTTCTTTTTTGATATTTTTTCTTCGCCTCAGTTCAATTAGTAATTGAATTTATTGTGCTAGTTTTTCGTGTATAATTGTGTTTCGAATTATATATTTGAGTACAAAAGCATAATTAAGTAATCGTATGCTATGACTGTTTTATCATTTTGTGTGTACTTCTTAAATAAATAAATAAACAAATAAACAAATACTAATACAAAATATATATTAGTGAAAATTTTCTGAGTGAAAACAGACGACTTTTGTGTTATGTGAAAATTTCTAGAATGCGGAAAATGATAGCAGCCGTGCATCAACCGAAATATCGTCAACAGGAAGTGGTCAAGGAATAGTTGGAGGGAAAGATCAAACATCTGCAGCTTCTGGTATGTTTTTTTTTTTTATTCGAGATTATGTTCGGTCGTTGTATTATGTGCTCCTAGGAAATTTTATCAAAGTAAGTTGGCAATAATATGTTTTAGGTGATATTTTAGTGTTATATCACATTATATAATACTTATCTGTTTCACTGAGTTAGCAAAGTAGAATGACTGCTAGATGTTGTTAGGATCATGCTTCCAGATATGTCTTTTTAAAAAATTTGGAAAGCTGAAAAAATGTGGGACAAGTTATTGAAATAAAACATTTATTTGACCATCTTAAATGCTTCAAAATTCGAACGTATTTTAATCTTATTTATCAGCAGAAAAATGCACCAATCCGAGAGCAAACAGTATTTCATCTATTTTGTATCAAAAAGAAATTTGAGTTCGATAATATCACACATCATGCATCGACTGTTAGAAATGTTAACAAAATTATTTCTTACAGTGATCGTTGTAGTTTGCTTCGATTTCACTCTAAATTGCACTGTAATTTAATTTTTCCCAACCAAATTGTGTGCAATATTTTAGGTAAAGTTTCGAAGGATGAGCCATCGAAAGCAGCAAAGAAACGTTCACTTTTTCTGGCTCTTGGACGACGAAGAACAACTGAAATGCGTCTTGGTCCGGATGGTAAAATTACAGTTCCAGGGTTAGTCATATTTGTTATATTTAAATATGGTCAAAAAAGATTTTTTTATTACTTCGAATTGAAAATATTATTTCAGATTGGAATCAGACTTCAAGAGACCATCATCACCTATTGATAAAATTAAATCACTTTTCCGGAAAAGTAAGGAAAGCGTAGCAATGCCAGCAGCTTCCCAACAACTACCAAGCAATTATGCACATCTTGATTACGCCAACTTTTTATCATCGCCTTCATCACGGTAATTTTCTCTCAGAGCGAAAATATTTAATTCGGATGGATTCAGTTAATCATTTTCTAAAAAAATTAACAATTAGTATTTAATTGAGCGGAAGTTATTTTAGATATGGTTTCACGGACAAAGTTTATGGTGTATATCCATCATCTCATCTTACACCTTCATTTACACGTGATCCGTTTGCATCACAATATCGGAAATATACGGGTAAAGGTTTCATTTCAGCTTACAAAATTACCAAATTTCTTTCTTATAACTAACAGCTCTAGTTTCAAATTTCATTTTAATGCTAATATTATGCGCTAATTGTGTTAATTATTATTGTCATGTGATATGTTACAATGATTGCTCTTTGTTCCAGCTGCTATAACAACACCTGGATCAACTAGTAGCAATTATAATCGTTATAGCTATACAACTGGTGCAAATGATCGAGCATTACGTCACTGGCATGAAGATCCTCATCCTTACTAATAAATCAACAGCGTAATAGAATTTCATTATGATCATCTTCAAACCTGACGAAAATAAAGATTTCTTTGCGCCTTTAGGATTTTGATCGTCGTTAAAGAAAAAATGACAGAAAAAATTCAATCGTTAGGGTTTCATTTATTGTTAATAAATTTTCAAAGGATAGGGACAATTTTCAAAAGTGATATAAATTTGAAAAAAAAAGAATTTTAGCGTCAAGAATTCTTTTGCAATTTACATGTCAGAAATTTTCCTCTTTCTGCTTCAAGAGTTTGACATAATTCCTCAAAACATATGATATATACGAGTCACGTTTTAAAACTAAACCATTTTGTCTCATCTCTTTTCTTTTTTCCTGATACTCTGTGATATGATACTGAAAAGTTTTATCATGATGGTGCCGAATTTAAGTTTCTTTCTTTTTTTTTCACTGCATCTTTGATATTCCTAATGATTTGAATGTAAATCAACTTTTTAAATGTCCGCCTTCGTATTTTTTTGATTAAGATAATAAAGCCGAACCATGCATTTATGCAAATGATAACAGTAGATCACTGTAAATAATACACTTACCTGATACACTTTGGCAAATTTCCTTTATCGGACAATGGCAAAACATTTTTTTTCTCTACCTGTTTATACAATTGCTTCAAATATTTTTATTAAAATAAGTAGATAGTAAAACAATTATAGTAGACAATTATAATAAAATCATAGAGGAATTGGTAGATGAATTTTCATTCAAGTAATATAATATATAAAGTGCAGGTAGAAATTGAAGGATATTCTAGATAATTTCTGCTCCAGGAAAAAGCATTTTTCAACATCTAATCTGTTTTGCAAACAATGATTAAATCTAACAAGAATCAAGTCATCCTGTTTTCGGTCACAAAATTCAACCTTAATTCAACCTTATCTTTTCCTAATCTGATAAATTATTTCTCAAAAATTTTGAAGCTTAATTGTACCTTACCAAAATAAATCCCGGTAGTGATAATTTTGAAAAATATCAGTGATAAACCTTACGGATTAATCAATATGGAAAATTATGACGAATGAAATATAGGATGGATTTTTTTGGATTAATCATTTGTATGGCTGATCAAATCTGATTTTTGTATTCAAAAATTAGAATAATATCACAATATCACTTATTCGGCTTTTTTTTCTTCATTACCCATGAACAATATGGCTTCAAAAAATATATGAAACATTGGTACAACAAGGTGTGAGCCTAAAATAGACAAGTTAATTTGAGCCTGAACGATCGAAGAATTTATATGATAATGCTATCATCGATCTTGTTTGCATCTTGGTTTGTTTTCCAAAATTTCATAATCTAAACTGATAGAGATATACAATCATTTTAATATCCGAAAATATGTCCATATTTCTGGAATACCAAAAAAAAAAACTTATCCAGTTTTGTTGGATAAGTTTTATTTGGATAAACTTTTCCAGGAAGGAGCGCTTATCCAGTTTTGTTTGAGTAATATCAATTCAATTTTCAAATTGCTTTAAATAAATTTAGATCTCAAGGGAAAGAAAAAAAATGAATGAAAAACTATAAGGAATTGTCATAAACATTTTAAAAAAAAGGCGCAATACATATTGACAAATAGTTTTTTTCAAAAAAAAAAGAAAAAAGATTACAGCAAGAGGAAAAGTGATGAAATTTACAAATTAATTAATTTTTATGAAGTTATAAGTTTATATTTTAACTTTCATTTGTAACAAATTTTTGGGCATCCATTCAAATTATATTTGAAGATATTTATTTTTCTCTACCGAATGTTGAAATTCGAAAAATTTCAATAAAATAAAATGTCACTCATAATAATTTATGTTTAATGAGAAATGGGAAAAGGAAGTAGTGTAAAATGTAAAGGATAAATTACAGTAAAGTTAAATAATTTTGGGAATATCTAAAAAGGAACGGAAAAAGGTATAAAAATGGATAGAAATTAAAAGTTGGAATTTTAAAATTTCCATTTTTAATCTTTTTCATATAATTTACAAAATATTATTTTGGTAAAATTCGAAGAAAAAGTGCATAATTTTTCTTTACATCTATTCATTTATGTTTACAACTTTTCTGCACCAATTTTTTTGAAGCATCCAAATTTAATTGATTTCAAAAAAGAAATTTTTTTTTTTTTGCTATCAATAAGTCGTACTTATTGAAGGATAA
>NW_018108805.1:0-2738 GCF_000183805.2 Loa loa | reverse complement strand
TAAAGTCATACATCAAATAAAATCTAATTGCATGTACAAAGAAATAAATCATAGCATTCTGATATGGTAATAATTTTAAAATTTTGAATCAAGCTTAATTTATGGCATAAGTATTTTACCTTTTTTTTTTTTTTCGTTTTTCTCCCTCCATATCATACTGTTTATTCATCCATATAATTTTAATTTATTAATAGATTAATGAGAGCAATTTTTTTTTTTTTGAATTAAACCATAAATGTTTTGCTAAATTTTAATGCTACAATTTACAGCAGTTAAACTGCAATTTTTCATCATATTACTACCACAGAATGAAAATATTGATCAGCGATATGAGAAAAATTAAAAAAAAAGAAACGAAATATAAAATTAAATTGTTTGAGCAAAAAAAAAAAAAATGAGCAATATTGAAATGTGATCAAAATTAGTTAGAATTCATTAATTAGTAGTGTTAATTAAAATTTTTTTTGTATCATCAACTGCAACTTCATATATTCGTATCGATGTATTTTTATGCAATACATTTTATTCTTAGCAATGTAATACATTTTAATTAGTTTAATTTATTTATTCAAAATTTCTTTGCGATATTTTTCATGAAATTTTATCACAATGAATGAGAATAGAAAAAGAAAGTAATCGAACTATTTTCAACTTTTAATTTTTGTAATTCAAAAAAAAAGAATTTGTTTTTCATTATGATGAAATGTTAGCTTTTACTAATTGGAAAAGTTTACCAAATCAAACAACTATTTATTGTTTAGCTATTAAATGATATTTCGACATCAATGTTAACTTTTTTAAATGATTGAAATTATTTTCTGAAATGTATTTAGGCAAAAGGAAAAAAAAAAAAAAAAAGAAGTAAGAACGAATTTGGAAAACAATAAAAGCATTATTGTTTTTATTGTCATCACTACTTTTACCTTATTAGCTTATTGTTTATTTCCATAATAATTATTTAGTTACTAAACATTTAATTTGTTCATACTTTTGTACCAAATAATATTAAATATATTTATTATCTTTTATTTATCGGATTATTTGGGAATAATTTAATTGGTCAACATTGTAATGTTATGATATATGCAAATTAATGGAATGTTTTCAAATTATTTTATTTCGTTCAAATCATCAAAAAATTATTATAATATATTTGAAAATTTTATAAGGCAAGGTAAATGATATCATAATACATTCATTGATTCAATCAATGGGATACAACAAATGATAATAAAAATCATTCATTTAATTTGCAGTTTGTTCTACGGCTGATGAAAGATTTGTAAGGTAGTAGCTCCAGTAACTGCAAATGAAGATAATTTAGAATGATTAATAATATTTCATTAGGGAATGGAAAAAAAAAAACCTAAATAAATATGAAAAAATCAATTTAATTTGTAACAGTATTAAATAAATAAAAATTTTCAGTTATTTAAATTATTTCAAAAATTCTTCAAATTATTCAATTATAATTCAAAAATTTTTAAGAAATTGATGAGGAATTATTCATTTAAACAAGTTATTGTATAATTTAATTTCATTATATGGTTCCACATTTCATTTAATCAATTTTTTAATTATTTCTTTTTTTTCTTTTTTTTTCTTTTGAATTTTTGCTTATTGCTTTTGTTAATGTTAATGAAAGGAATTATGGAATTTTTGGAATTAATTTTAAAAAAATAATTCTTTTTTTTTGATGAATCAATATTAAATTATTCAAAAGATCTAAATGAAATTACATTCAATGAAAGAAATAAACTATTGAGATAGTAGACTTGACTTGACTAATAAATGGAACAAATGAAATTATCATTTTATTTCAAAAGGTCATTGCTATCTTATTTCAAAAGGTTATCATTTAACCTTTCTAGAAATGTAATCATGATACATCATCAAAAGACGAATAATCCAATAATTTTGATGATACATATCAATAAAAATTAGTTGTACTTACCCGATGTTAAATACGAAATATGCTGTGGGAAAAAATATTGCGCTAAAAAAAAGAAAAATTTATTAAAAATAAATTTAATAAAAAAAAAAAGGAAAAACGTAATCCTGACAAATACTTTTAATTTACTAAAATTTATCGATTATTTTTGCTATCATACAATTGAAAAATAAGGGGAAAAAAAAAAAGAAAAGACATCTCAATACCTATATTTATCGACAACTTCTGGTTCTAATGAATGTAATAATTTTCGTAATCTCCTAAATCGATACCTGGATTTTCCTGAAAATGATACTTTTATCTTGTCGAAATCAATGTCCCATTTAATTATTTTATTTTTAATTCAATCTTTTCATGACGTTTAAAACTTTTTTAACTTGCATAATTCACATTGTCATCCTTATGGTTACCGGTCACTTTTGTTACTACTTTAATGGTGATTTTACGATCAAATTTATTATTATCTCCATTTATCTTATTATTATCACTGATTTTTTTTTCCTGTTTTCTTTGACAAATATGAAATTTTGCCGTAATAATACGAAAGATATCAAAAAAAAAAAAAAAATTACAAGTTAGATTTCGAAATATTTTGTTATCAAAAAAATTTTTTTTTGCTTTCTAATTCTTTGAGAAAAAAAAAATTCTTTAATTTTTTTTACCATTTTTTTTTGAAATATTTCAAGTTTTTTCTTTTTTCTTGATAAAAATTTTATCAATTGCGGAAAATATTACTTGTTCGATGATTTCCTTTGCATAGTTTGCATTTCAAGTTTTGATGGATTAG
>NW_018108804.1:22002-23568 GCF_000183805.2 Loa loa | reverse complement strand
TAATAATAATAACAATAATAATAATAATAATAACAACAACAATAATAATAGTAAAAACAATAACAATAATAATAATGACAATAATAATAATAATAATGACAATAATAATAATGATAATCAGTAATAATAGTAATAATTATTATTATAGTAATAGTAATTATAATAATGATGTGAATCATCCTGTCATTATGTACCTTAAATGCTCGCCATTTCTAGTTTCTTCATTTTTATGATCGTTTACTTAATTCTGTGAAATGTAAATACTATCTAACTCTGATAATAATAACTTCTAAGTTGTTTTTAATTTTGTCAACATCCGCCTAACTAATTCCAAATCATTTTATGTGGATAATGCAAACAAAAAAAAAAAAATAAGCTTTTCTTTTTATTTGTTTATTTTTCTTCGACTTTTTAAAATTCAACAACAAAATGTTGTATAGATATTAGCAAATATCAGTGAACAAATGAAGAAAAAAAAATCTGTAACACAGTTAAAAAGTGTATAATGGAAAAAACAAAAAAAAAAATCTTTCAAAAATTAGCTATCTTTAAAAAAAAAAATATCTGATATATATTTCAAAAATTTAATGACAACAAAAGAAAAATGCATGAAACTAATCAATGCATTGATAATAATATTTATCAAATAATTTAAGTATTCCAAAAAATTATTCGAAAATTTTCAATTTAACGAAAAAGACGAAATAATGATGAAGACGGAAAATAAAAAGGAAATAAAAAGAAAAAGAGAAAAAAGAAGAAATTTAAATGTTAATTTTTTTTTTTTAAAATTAAACTTTGTTTAAATAAAAGAATTAATTTTTGATAAGAATTTATGTTAATTGCAACATTTTTTTTTTCTACTAAAACGCATTAATTTTTTGTTTTTTTTTTTTCAAAAATCAATCAAATCAATATTTGTGATAAATTTTTTTTTTTTGAAAAATTTTTCCAAAATTAAACAAAAATAAAAGTAAAAAGAATTTATGCTAAAATAGCAAATCATAAAACAAAATGAAAAAAAAGTATTTGTTAAATGAAATAATAATAGAAACAAAAACGATTGTATGGAATGTAAATTGATGCAATGTTATTTGATAATTATTGTTAATAAAGAAGAAGCAAAAAAAAAAAAAAAGGAAAGAAATGATAATCAATGAAATGATTTGATAATGAAAAGAAGCATTTCTTTTTTTTTTCTTAAAAAAAAAATAATATTCAAATGAGAAAAATTTTTTGATTTAATCATTGATGAATGAAAGAAAAGAAACGAATTACATTGATGATATTTTGATAAGAAATGGAAGTGGAAGTGGATGAATGAATGTTCTAAATATGTTCTGCATCAAATAACACAAAACTTGACTTTGATTGCTTGATGTAGATTTTGATGGATGAGAAAAAGTGGATAAGAAATGAAAGAAGCGTAAAAGGAAGTGGAATGAAAAAGAGCAAGTTAAATATTTCAATTAAAAATGTAAATAAGCAATTTCCGGATTTAATTAGCTGCTAAATGAAAAGATATGAAATTAAATTAAAAAAAAAAACGAAAAACAAAATAGAACA
>NW_018108804.1:18751-20583 GCF_000183805.2 Loa loa | reverse complement strand
ATTTATTTTTTTTTTTTTGCAATGATTTTTTTATTTTCTATTTTTTTTCCTGAAATGAACGTCTAATTTTATTGATTAAAATGTTCAAAACCTGTCTATTTTAAATTAAATTTTTATATTTATCACTACTGCTATTACTACTACTATTAATTTTAATAATTATTTTTATTATTTCTAATGCTTATAAATAATTTATCAAACAAGCATTTTATAATTAAATTAGTAATCATTTCAAATATAAATGGTATTTGTTTTGGTGATAATTTGAATTTTAAATGTAAATTAAGCAATTAGTAAAAATAATTTTCATTTATGGTTGAATTGAAACAATAAAAATAGTACAACTGATAATAACACAACAATAGAATAAAGTAATGTTAATTACTTTCAATATTATTCAACTGTAAAAACTATTTATAAGAAAATTATTTATTTTAAATAATACTAATTATGATTTCAATTTTGATAATAATTAATTGTAATCTTAATTTTGATAACAATTAGTTGTAATTTTAATTTTGATAACAATCATAATAATGCCGCATAAAAGATTTACAAAGTTTTTAATAAATCATTAAATTAAAAAAAGAAAATTTGTATTTTTTTAAATTTTCATTTTCAGTTTATGAAAACGAAATTTATCGAAATTCAATTAAAGATAAAATAATTTTGTAAATTTGTAGCTTTTTAACAAAAAAAAAAGAAAAAAAAAGCAAATATATATATTCCAACAAATTTCATTCTGTCAAT
Source organism: Loa loa (assembly GCF_000183805.2). NCBI lineage: Eukaryota > Metazoa > Nematoda > Chromadorea > Rhabditida > Onchocercidae > Loa > Loa loa. Next base: position 19,833 of record NW_018108804.1, on the reverse strand, counting down.
TTTTTTTTTTGTAGAAATAGATTTGAAATTTAAAAAAATTGCATTCTATTATAATTCTCATCAAATTTACTTTTCCTAAATAAACCAAAAAAAAAAAAAAATGCAATTACGCCGATGAATGCGTAACAAATTCACAAAGTATTAAAATATAAAAATCCAAAAAAAAAAAAAGCATCAACAATGAAAAGCAATTGCTAAAAAAATAAAACGATAAATATTTTTATGCAAAATAATTTCATTGATTAATAAGTAAAAGATAAGCCATAGCTTAAGTGGACGTTCGCTATTTATCAAAAGATAATTTAAATAATATTTGAGCATTGAAAAATATAAAATAATTAAAATTATTCGCTCAGGACCATAAAATAATTCAAAAATTGATCAAAAAAAAAGGAAAAATAAATCAAAAATAAAAAAAACAGAATCAAAAAAGTAAACACACAAAAAATATAAAGTAATTAAAAGCTGACCTAGCAAAAAATATAAAATTATTCAAAATAAAGTAACCAAGAATTGATGATTTATTCAAAAATATGGATTAGTTGAAAGAATTGGAAATTTTAATTAAACGATGCGAAAAATAATTATAGGAAAAATGCGCATTTATCATTGGATATGCATGAAAATATTAATAAAACATGTATCGTCAAAAGTTTTTAGTAAATAAAATAAAAATTCAAACAAAAAGTTTATAATTTGCGAATAGAAAACTAGATGAAAAGTTAGCATTTGTTGAATTGCTTCAATTGGAATTAACTATTTTCTAAATTAATATTATATTTTTCATTCTTCTTTGTCAAAAATACTTTTTGAATTAAATTTTTTGTTGTCAAAAATTATCCAAAGAGATTGAAAATTAAAATTTTTAAAAAAAATTAAAAATCATAATTTTTCTTTAGTGGACACTTTCTTATTGTTCATTCGTGAATTGAGACTAACATTGATCACTCGCGAATACATTTTATCAATCATTTTAATTCATTAATTAATCAAGCTCAATGTACATTTGGCATGTTTAAAATAGGAAATAAATTATGATCATCTTTTAATTTCTCATTTTTCTTTTTTCTTTTTTTTTTTTT
>NW_018108804.1:10936-17557 GCF_000183805.2 Loa loa | reverse complement strand
TTCGTCCTTTTGCAAAAACGATGAAAATTTAATCCAATTTAATGTGTTTTAAATAAAATTCATGAAACAAATGTATAAAAATTCCAAGGTTAACCATCAGAAATTTTTATCATGGAGTAATGAGCGCATATCGAGTTGACTGTCCGAAACAATCAAAAATGTAATGGTTCCTTTTTTTTTTTTACCGTTAAATAAATGAAGAAAAATTCATTCAAATAAAACAAATGTCAATGTTTCGAATGCATAATTAAGTGTAAAAATAAAAGAATAAATTAATTAACAAATAGTTTTGAATGATTTTTAATTAAAAAAAAAAAACAACAACAATAAAGAATTGTTACATTTTATGGAACAAATAAATGGGATTGAAAATGTTTAAATCAATTAAATTTTCATATTTGAAAATTTTTTAAGGAAATGCAATCATCGATTAATAGAATGCGTTATTAAATTCAATTAACTTACACAAAAACACTGTAAAAAATTATATACCGTAACAAGTAATTAATATGTTATAATTGAAATGTAAATTTCAAATTTTATATGCGTATACGAATAAATTAATTATTAATACGGTATAACATTTTTTTTTTTTAATAATATTTTAATTTAAAAAAAAAAGGTAACAAATTAATTTTGGAAAAATATTTATTGCATTTATAACAAATTGAAGTTTTTGCCTTTTTCCTTTTCCTTTTTTCATAAATAATTTAATTTATTTTCATCAAATTTTTATTTAAATTAATAATTTTTAAATTAACAAAAATGAAATGTTTTGTATTTATCTTTAAACTTTTTTTTCTATTAAAGTATTTAATTAATTAATATTTATTTCATTGGAGGAAAAGAAAGGAAGAAAAAAACTTCAACTTGTTATAATTGCAACATATTATCTTTTTTCATTTTTCTTTTCTTTTTTTCTTTTTCCTCATTCTCTTTTCCTATCCTTCGATTCTTTCGCGTCATCTTTGCAGCATTTCTCAGACAAAAATAAATAAATAAATAAATAAAAGAAAATTTAGCATTCATTTGGTATGTATTACTGGAAAATTTTTCAGCGAAATAAGATGCGCAACATTGATCTTTGACCTTTGTGTTAACCATATTTTACATTACACTTCTATTAATTGTTAATCAATTAATTTTCAATTTAAATATAATTCAATCAAATTTTAGTTTTGGTTAATAATTCAATCGAATTTTAATTTTTTTTTGATTTTTCTTTTTATTTTAGAAAGGTAAACGTTTCGATAATTGCACGATTTGGTATTATTTTCATTCATATCATCAATATCATTTTCATTTTGATAAAATTTGAGCAAATTTTATTTGAGAAAAAAAAAAAGAAAAATTATATTTGTAAATTATTTTTTTTACGGTTAATTTTATATTCTAAACTTCTGGTAAAATTTACAATTAGTTAAAATTTGCTTTAATGATTCATTTATTTTGGAAGAGATTTTGTGAGAGAGAGAGAGAGAGAGAGGGAGAGAGGGAGCCAGGTACAGGTAATTTCGATTAATAAAATTTAATGAATTGAAAAAAAAAGAAAAAGTTCAGTGATTTAAAAATTTATAAAATTTAGTGATTCAAAAATTATACATTCTATCATAATGTAATATTATTGAAAAGAAAATAAAGCAAACAATGGAAAAATTTTTGTAAAATTTTAGCTAAGCATATAATTTTATTTTTGCTTCCTTTTTTCAAATTAATTAAGTTATTAATTAAATTAATATTATCAGTTTTTTTTTTGTGTTCTTTCAAATTTTTCGACTATGAATCGAATAATTTAATAAAGAATATAGGCAGTAAATGAAATGAGTAAATAAATATTTATTGAATAATTACAAACAAATAAATCAATAGAAGGAAGAGCAAAATTTGTGTAATAGCAAACAATCTTGGAGATTTTATTATTATTATTATTATTATTTTTCTTTTTTTAAAATAACCTTAAATTGATTACCTGAAATTGAAAAAAAAGAAATTATAAATTTTTAATAGAAAAGCAAAATTTTAATTGAATAAAATTACAGTTAGCTAATAGAAAAAACAAAATGAAATTTATAATTTTCACCAAAAAATTGTAATTTGAAAATTGGTCGTTTTTTTTTTTGTTTTTTAAATAAATGAACAATTTTTTAATTTTACATGAATAATTTTTGAATGGACAATTTTCGAATTTTATATGAACAATTTTTGAATGGACAATTTCCTGGACAGTGAATGGACGATTTTTTTGGACAATGAATGGACAATTTTTTTAATTTAATTTTACAATAAATGTCTAATTTTTACATTTAACATTTGATATTATAACACTGAAACATACATTTTTTATATACACTTAATTTATTTTATGCTATTTTAACAAATGATAACAAAATATATTTTATATTCAATTAATATATTTAATTAATGAATTTTAAATTACTGAGAACACATAAATTTCTTTTTTTTTACTACTTTACCAAAATGAAATAATAAATATTTGCAAAAATAATTCTTAGCAAAAAAAAAACAATAAAAAAAGCAAATATTTAAAAAAAAATTTTTAAGCAATAATAAATTTAAAAAATGCTAAAATTAGCATAAACCACATGATTTGTGACAATTTTCATTTATCCAATCATTATTTGTACATAACTGTTTCAATGCCCAAATACCACAATAAACATTTCGATCAATACATCCTAAAATTGTACAAAATTATTCCTTCAATTTCTTATTAATTATTGATTAAAATTGTAAATAATTTTTAAAATATATATAATAATTTCTTTCGTACATTTTAGAATATTATCATTTTTTTTTCCATTTTGATATAATTAATTTAAAAAAATCTTTTTAGATATGATTAATTATTAAATTAAAGCATACCTTTATTACAATACATAGCTGTTAGTAATTCAACATCTTTGTCGCTTAAACCTTTCCGTTGACCAATAATCTGAAATAATTTTTATAAAAATAAAAAAAAATAAAACCAACAATTTGTTTATTTAACTTGACAAATTTAAATCTTTTTAAAATTTTATAAAATATCTAATTTTTTGCTTACTTTAAGAAATCGTTCACTTTGTTGTTTTGGTATTACAGTTGGCTTTTTTGGATTAACTGCTCCATCATATGGTCCATAATGCATGATACTATAGTAATCATAACTTACACCATAACTGTAACTTCATCATATTGTGATGAAATTGTAGCTTACAATACAACTGGAATTCATTCATATACTGTAATGGTTATAGCTCATTCATACTGTAATAATCATAGCTTATACTATTAACCTGCAACTCACATTCATACCATAGCTTAAACTTATAGTTTTAAGTCATTCATATTGTAATAATCATAGCTTATACCATAATTGTAACTCATTCGCATACACTTACGGTATCGTTGTAGTGAATTATTAGTTCGAAAAATTTTCAATGTAAAAGTTTGCTTTTATCGTATTTATCTTCGTCATACTTTTAAGATTAATATGAAATGAATAGAATTGAATTAACCTTGTAAATATATTTGAATCAGATATAGCAAAATAATCATACAATTTTGGATTAATATTTTCCCATTTAATAATAATATGATCATCACGATCTGATCGTAACATTTGATGATTTACACCCAATGAATGCAATGTTTCATGAATTATTATACCATATTGCTAAAAAATTTTATTAATTGCAAATTTTTATTAATTTTATATCAAGTTTTAGCAATAAAAGAAGTATCATTTATTAATTACGAAAGATTAAAAATTATATAAATACACATCAGAGTTAATTGATATCTTAATTTGAAATGTTATCAAGGTAATTGATTAATTAATAATAGCAATTATTCATTCAAGTTAAATAGGAAATTGTGTTAATTATACATAATAAGCTCTAACTATCGATGATCATTCATTTAATCCAACGTTTATTAGCTAGACTAAATATTATCATACAAATCAATTCATACCTTTACACAACAATTATTTTAGCAGTATTACCGTAAGCTTTTACATATGACTAATATTTTTATTTTTTTTAAATATAAATTAATTAATTGTATTAATTGGAATTAGTTTTCATAAAATGCAATATTTTAACTAAATTTTTATTCGAATAAAATTTTGACAAAACTTTTGCACAAAAAATTTTTTAAATAAATTAAAATTTTAAAATATGCATTTAATAAATATTATATATATAATGGACATCTCCTCGCAAAATCTTTGTCGCGAAAAGAAGCTTGTGTGTCCCAATAAGGTTATGAGTTATGCGATGGTGACATATGCCTTCGGTAGGGTCTTCTATCTTCCATACCAGACAGGTCTTAGTTGAAAGTGTTAGACATTGAAAAAGTTAATTGAAAGTCAATAATGTGTTTTCAGAGACAGAATCGGTTCGTTAACCTCCCGATAACCATCCTAGGAGGAGGATGACTTTAACGCCAAACGCGGGATAGGTTCGTTAACCACCCGAAAATCATCCTAAGAGGACGATGACATTAACGCCAAATGCGGGTAGATGAAGCATGTTTAATCCTGTAAAATCATATTCATCTAAGAAAAGAATATTGGACAAAAATTGATGTCTTGAAGACTTTGCTGTTATCATTTAAGCTTGCTAAACAGATAGATAAATCTTAGGAGTAAAAACGATTAGACCAATTTCACACATGCTATACTTCACCATAAAAAAAATCCATCGACTACATAGGCTAATAAATGTTATTTTTTGTAATAGATTGAAAAATTTACATCTTTACATTCGAAGCTTAAATAGATTGGATTGATATCACCTATACGACCAATATAGCTCAAACCACAACTGCAAAATTCTATCATTGTAACATAATTGAATTGAATAATTTTAACAAATAATTTCATTGTTAATTCAAATAATTACTTACATATCAGGTTCAAAATTTTTGATATAATATAAATGTGATTCATTAGGATGTGTTGCAATATATTCAAATTTTATGCATGTTCGTGATTCAATATGTTCCAATGCTTTCATTACTAACTCTCTGTCGTTTATTTCTGTAATTACTTTTTTTTTTTTTCATTAAAATACCTTTCTTTTTTTTTTGTTTTTTCTTAAAGATGAAACAATATATAAGATAATATCATTGATATGATAGCATAATCGATAAGTTAATCGTAAAATTACATCATAATTTAGTATTATATCATTTAATTATTATTTATTATGAATAATAATTGTAATATTTTTATTTATTAAATTTTATTGTATTTTAAGGAGAAAAAGCAAATTAATATAAATATTAAAATTTTTGCATAAATTTAATTAATTTATTTTACGAACCAAGAGATGAATCGAAAACATATTTAATCGGTTTACTAACATCCCATTTTTCGCTTGGAAAATCATCCAAAAACAATGATTGTCGTTTTCGTCGTATATTCGGATTAGTAATTGATTTAATTAGATGATTAGATTGTTGCACTGTTAGTAATATATCATTTTGAAAAGTTCCATCATCTGGTGGTACTATCTAAAATTTCAATTTAAATTTTATCACTAAAATGAATACATTTTAAATTAATCTGAATTTGATAATTTCAAAATTTTGGTTATTAATTAATAATATGGAATTATATATTGAATAAAATGAGAATTACGCAAATGATATATTAGTAGGATAGCAATTTAAAGATGATATCATTCTGATAAAGTGAAGTTTTTTTTTTTTAATTAGCAGACAATGATTAATTGGATTAATTTGATATTAATTAGAGATAATTTATGATGATAAAACAAACCAAATCATCAAGTTCAACAAATTGTAACAAAGAATTTTTTAATTGTTGTGTTCGTAACAATCTCAATTCAACATAATCCTCCATATTTTCAATATCTTGCCTTAAATAATTAATCAAAGTAAGCTTCATTAGCTTAAAGAAGGAAAATGTTGTCTAGTTTTTCTAAGTGGTAAATTTATTCGGAAAAAAAATTATCAGGAATGTTGTGTAGTTATATGTGATAAGTATAACATATTCTGATAATTCAAAAGGATGATCAATTGAATGCTTAACATTTTGATCATTTTAACTTCCTTATACTAACTGTTATGATTATTATCCAAAACGAATTGAATTATTATCCGAAATAAATTAAATTTTTTAGATTGTTATCCGAAATGAATTGAATTTATTAGATTGTTATTCAAAATGAATTGAATTATTATCCGAAATGAATTGAACTTATTAGATTATTTTTCGAAATGAATTGAATTTATTAGATTATTATCCGAAATGAATTGAATTATTATCCGAAATTAATTGAATTCATTAGATTGTTATCCGAAATGAATTGAAATTATTAGATTATTATCCGAAATGAATTGAATTCATTAGAAAAGGAAACAATTCTGTTAAAGTTAGTCATAATTATGGAATAATTTGAAAATTAAATAATTATCTAAAAAGATGAAAAAGGCGAACATTTTTGCAAGGTTCATTTCAAGATTAACAATTTGTTGACGTTTTCTCGTTGCTTTTTCGTCTTGTTCCGTACATTTTATTTCAGATAAGCATGTTTCCTGAAAAATTCTTTTTCTATCATTCCTATTTTAAAACTTAATTTTACCCTATTT
>NW_018108804.1:5360-10596 GCF_000183805.2 Loa loa | reverse complement strand
TCCGAAATGAATTGAATTATTATCCGAAATTAATTGAATTCATTAGATTGTTATCCGAAATGAATTGAAATTATTAGATTATTATCCGAAATGAATTGAATTCATTAGAAAAGGAAACAATTCTGTTAAAGTTAGTCATAATTATGGAATAATTTGAAAATTAAATAATTATCTAAAAAGATGAAAAAGGCGAACATTTTTGCAAGGTTCATTTCAAGATTAACAATTTGTTGACGTTTTCTCGTTGCTTTTTCGTCTTGTTCCGTACATTTTATTTCAGATAAGCATGTTTCCTGAAAAAATTCTTTTTCTATCATTCCTATTTTAAAACTTAATTTTATCCCTATTTCCATGTAAAAATTCATATTTTAGTATTTATTAATGAAGAATTTTGGCTTTATAAAGCATACTTTATTTCATTTAATTAAAATATGCAAATTTAAACTAAAGAAATAGACGTGGATAAAGGAAATGGGAAATATGTATTGGAAATTAAAAATTATATATATGTATATATTGGTATATATTGATACTAGTATTTTAATGAAAATAAATTCATTATGCACGTACTAAAAGTTTGTTACGATCCTCTTCTTTTAATTCCCGAAATCCAAACCGCGGAATGTCAGCAAATAAATCCTTTGGGACATTTCTCAATACATCCATTTGAGGTACTTCCGATACAGGTGGATAATGATTAATATCCTATAAATCAATTAAAAAAAAAAAAAAGGAAACAAAAAACTTGGAACATTTTCAAGAGTTTGATTTAAAAATTAAATAGAAACAATTGTTTAATTCATCGAAACATTTAAAACAAAAATATTTGTTTCAAAAGTTTGAATTTTTTTGAAACAAATTAAAATTTCATTTCTCTTAAATTTCCTAAATTTCTACTTCATTTTTTCTCTCATTGCATGTTTTGAAATAAAAATAACACTGTTAAAAATTTTTATTTCAATAATTATTTATAAATTAATATAAATATTTTATTCCATTATTCATTGTTTCGTAATCTTACCTTTTGCATAGGTATATTAACTGTTTGAACTTTGACCCATTCTTCTTTCCTAAATTACTTAAACAATTTGCATCATTTGTTAATGAAAATTTTAAAAGAAATAATAATACTTATGCATTATTATTTAATATTAAGCTATTTCAAAAATTTGATAATATTATTAAATTTAACCTGCATTTACTGTATGCCGGATACCTATAACAAAACATCTGTATTCGTTCAAATACCTGCGGCGGTATATGATCAAATGGAGTAAAGGCGAATTGTTCCATTAGAAAAGGAATATCATCAATATCCATGAATGATAATGATAGTAAAGAAGATTCCGGAATTGATGGTAATGATGGTAATGGTGGTAATGGTGGTAATGGTGGTAATGATGGTAATGGCGGTGATGGTGGTAATAACGGTAATGGTGGTAATAATGGTAGATGCGGTGGAAGTGGTACATCTACCACTGGTGACATTATTAAAAATACCTCATCATGTGATTCATGACTACTGCTATCTGAGTTTAGAAAAGATGAATGTGAAAATGATGATGAAGATAATGATGATGATGATGATGTTGATGATGATTGTTGAAATGATGGAGGACTTCTTATCATTCGTTGCTTACAATTTATTTCTTGAAAAATTTCGATAAAAATAATTAAGATAATTACCATACTTGTTATCCTTATCAATAATCTTAAAAATAAACTTTTACAAATGAAAAAAATGATAATGAAATAGCAAATATAATGTTTCGTTAAAATAAAATAATCAGTGATATAATTAGTAATCAGTAATGTTTAATTAATCAGTGATATAATTAGTAATCAGCAATGTTTAATTAATCAATGATATAATTAAGTGTTAGGAATGATAAGGGAAACAACGAGCAAATAGAGTAATAATATTTCGATGGATCCTTTTGGTGTGTGTTTAAATATTGCAAAATGCTAAAATTGAGTAATTTTGATATGAAAAGGTGAAAACAAAAAACAGGTTTTCCAAATAAATAGGCTATCGTTCAAATGAAAAAAAAAAAAAAAAATGTGATGATTTGTTTTATTTGAGCCTAATGAATCATTTTATTCTTGGCTTAATATATTTCATAAGAGCTATAAGTTTAGAGCTAAAAATTACAATCGCTAAGATTACATTTACTGATAATGTTAATTAGTATATAAGTATACAATTACATGTATTATATAATGTTATACAATTTCTTTTTTGTTTTTTTTTTTCACAGACTAATATTAATTAATTGTAAATATATTTGAGTAAGTAATAAGCCTAATTAACTTTATAATTAACCTTGTATCTCATATTAACCGTACCAATTAACCTTATGTCTCGTATTAACTGCATTAATTAAACTTATGTCTCATATTAACCTTACTAATTAACTTTATGTCTCATATTACTTTACTAATTAATCTTATGTCTCATTTTTTTTTTCGCTCAATATTTTGCTATAAAAAGTTTTATTCGACCAATTACTTTTTTTTACAAACTATTAAATTAATTCATTTTAAACAAAAATAAATGAAAATTTGAAAATTGAAATGCAAAATTTTATGCAAATATCAGTGAAAGAAATATTGCTTTTGTTTAAAATAATAAATGAAATTAATAAAATTTGCCAAGAAAATATGAAATAAATGAAATTAAAAAATTATTAATATTGCTATCAAAGAATGATATATGATAAGCCATTTACATATAATATAATGTTATAACAATACTTTTATATAATTATACTAAAAACTTTTTGGCTAATATCAAATATTTTTAGCTGCATTTGCTTCTAATTAGCTAAATTAATCGTTTACTTGCTTAATTAATTAATCAATTAAACAAAATTCATTTACATTTGCAATAAAATAGCATATAGCAATAATAAAAAAATGTATTATATTTCCTAATTAATCGTATGTTTTTTTTAAAACAGAAAAAAAAATCTTATTGAATGATTAATGATTATTTTAAAGCAACCAAAAAATGCTATTAAAAAAAATAATTGAAATTTTCATTGATTGTTAAAGTAAAACATTTTTTTTTAATGTCATTTTACATTAAAGGTGACTAAGCAGTGCAAATAAAATTGTCAACTTCCGTGACATTAAAATACTTGGAACAAAATTTATTTCAACATTTTCAAACATAATTAAAGTCATTTACCATTTTAGAGAAGCAAATTTTTTTATAAATTTCTTCATCATCTATTCAAATTAAATCAAAATCTTCTTTACAATTCATGTAACACTTATCATTGATGATTAGTTTATAATTGTACAGTATGATTAGCTTGTACAGTACGACAACATATTGCTGTATAATTTGTATGTTATACGATAAAATTACACAATATTTCGTTATCTTTTAATTCTTCATTAGTTAAAATCATAATTATTTGCAGCATTTCGGAAAATAAATTATGTAAATAAAAAAAAAAAAAAGAAAAGTTGATCGATATATTGATGATTAGTAATGAAGCAATTAACAGGTAAGAAAAGGTAAATGATAAGGTAATGATTATTATTATTTTTTATTTCTTTGCATCGTTAAATTTATTCTTTTAGCTTAACGAAATTTAATCCGTTCATAATATGTATTTAATTACGTTTTATAAATTAGAATATGTGTTTTTTTTTTTTCCAATATCAACAAATTTCAGTTTCATTTTTGAAATTTTTTAGAAAATTTTACCTTTTTATTATTTCTTTTTAAAATTTGCTGCAATTTGCTCTCTTTGATACCTTCAATTAAATTCGTCAACTGGGTCAAATTTGAGCATACTTTCTAGTAGTAAAAAGTTTTCAGTTTATTTTTTTTTGACGATTTTTATGATTTTAAATTTGCACTTAACATTTAATAAATTGAATTTTATTTTCTTTTTCATTTTAAACTTAATATCAATCGTTTCCGTAATATTTCATGGAAGTCGAATGAGTGATTTTCTTGGCAGAATGAAGAATGATAATGGAAAAACGAAAAAACCGGATGACAAGAATATTGGAATATCAAATATTAAAATGCAATAAATAGCAAATTTAGAAAGCAAAAAGAGTTAATTAATGAGCATACTTTCATTGTTGACATAGTTTAATTAAAGAAATAAAATTGAAATTTAAACAATAATTTAAGGAATGAATTAATTAAATACTTTTTATTGCTTGATATAAAATCAGATAAAGTGTAATAGACATACTGTTTATGACAATTATTTTTATTAAATAGTTTATTAAAAGAAATTGAATTCATCGATAGTATCATTGTTTTTGGCTTTAATGTTTTTTTTTTATCTCACCCTAAACAACATTTTATAATTAGCATATTATCATTTAATCATTTTTGTAATCAATATAGAAAATTATTTCTGATTAATTGCTGTTACAATCATTAAAACATTATTATGATAAATAAAATTCTTTCTTCCATTTCGTTTTTATCACTAATTGCAATGAAATGACAGGTCAACGTTTTATTTTAATTTGATATCAAAAAATTTGAATTGAAAATTTCGAAAATATTAATGATTCAAATATTAACGGTAAAGTTTTTTTTTTTGGTAACCATCGAAAAACTTCGATTAATCGTCAATATCACTGAAAAATTAATTTATTTGTGTTAATGAAAGCTTAAAAGATAATGATTAAGCATTATCTTGAATAAGAAATTATTTTGGATGAGAGATTTAAATGAAATGCTTAATTAATTGGTACAATTAAAATTATTACTTTTATTTTTTCGAAATTTGGAACTCATAGTGCATTTTACAAATTAAATTTACAAATAACAATAGAAATGAAACAATTATGAAATTTGAAAATACAGTAACCGTAAGATTGACAAGCAGTTAATGTTATTGTATGGCCAAAACCATGAATCCATTACTATATTGCTAAAACCATACACTATTACTACATAGACAAAGCTACAAACTATTACTGTATCACACACGTTATGCACTATTAGTATATGGCCTAAACCATCAACTATTATTATATGGCCAAAGCCATGAATCCATTACTATATGGCCAAAAAAAAAAAAAAACAAAAGGAAGGAAGATCATGAAAAATGTAAAATAAATGAAATCAGTCGTTAATTATATAACTCAGTGAATAAAATAAAGCTGCTTAAAAAAAATGGTACAAAAAAAAAAAAGTGTAATAGGGGAGAGAGAGAGAGAGAGAGAGAGAGAGGAGGAGGAGAGAGAGAAGAAA
>NW_018108804.1:0-4631 GCF_000183805.2 Loa loa | reverse complement strand
AAAGTGTTCTTTTTTTTTTTTTGTATGAGTAGGATGCTAAAATTGCATAGAATTATAGATGTGACTCATTAATTAGCAATATATGCTAAAATCCACTGCACTAATATGCGCTATCAAATCACTTTAATAATTTGCGCTAAATAACGAATGCTTTATATTAGCATGAATAACAAAGCTAAATAACAAATGCTTTATACTAATAAAGAGCATTATATTAGCATGAGCTAATAAAGATGCTAATCCTTATAATTGTAAAATTAATCCTTGATGAGGATGTATATGTTAAATCCTGCACCAATTTGGAGAATTGAAAAAGAAAAAAAAGCGGTTTCATTAGTTATCCTTTCGAATTGATATTATATTCTTTCTTCAAATTCGAAATTTATTTATGCCGACGTTTTTGAAATTAACATTGCGCATTGAATTGTGTAACTTTTGCATCAATTTAATTTATATTTGTGATATTTAACAATTATACCTCACCAATAATTGTCACCCTTTATTTATTATTTATGAGATTTATTTATTTTCATGTTTTAGGTGTTGCAACTTTGATTGTTACATTATGCAAAAAATATTTCCAGGAATACAAAATCTTTTCATCTTAATTGTATTTGTTCATTGATAATTTCTTACCTAACTGGTAGTAATTAGTCCAATAGTATTTTTAGTAATTATTAAAAAAATTATTATTGAAAATTGTTAAATTATTATTGAAAAGTGAAAAAATTCCTTTTGAATTATTAAAAAATATTAAAAAAATTCTTTTTGAATTTTCATTTTTAATCATTTATTCATTAAATCTCTATTCATTCGAAATTATTAAAAATTCAAAATAGAAAAAGAAGAAATATGCAAGCCTTACTTAAACTCTTCAAGACTTAAAACCCATTCATGCATTAGAACCACTTGAACTTTAAAAATATCAACATAATCAAGAATGGATGCAGGTCCTTTCAGTATCCTTTCAACTTCATCATTCATAATCTCTTCAAGACAATGACATAACATCATTCGTCGTCGTTCTCTCTACAAAATTACTATTTATTTTCTACAAACATACCGTATCACCGTACACTTTTCTACAATATACCATATTACCGTACATCCTACATTTATTAATTAAAATATTGCAAAACAAATTTTACACTATGCAAACAATGAATCATTGATTAAATTTAAAACTTTTAATTTAATCATTATTTGTGTATTAAAATTATTCGTACATTTAAAAAACCAAAATTACTTTCCAATTCTTACATTTGTAATTCCAAAATATTATATAGACAATTAAACATAGAGTTAATACAGGTAATCATAATTAACCTGTTCCCTGTAATCATCTACTAAACGTGCTATCAAGCCTCTTCCTTGTATTGTTGAAGTTATACCATAATCATAGCCGAATGCTAAAGATGTATCTTTTCTCTGAAGTACAAATTACATAAAAAAATAAACCGAAATACATAAAAAATATTTTTGGTGAATAAAAACTTTTTCATGATTTCAGTTAAATTAATTATTCCGATTAATAATCGATATTCTTATCGTATATCATTTTCCGATATTATCAACCAATCCATACGAAAAGATTTCATTTTAACATGAATAAAATTCAATTTTTGCTTATTTACTGATAATTTATGAATATTTCATTAAATATTAAATTAATTTTAAAAAGTTCAAAATTTCGAAGGATTAGAAGAACAAAAAAAAATTAAAATTTAACAATGATACCATTTCAAGTTGATTATTATTGGAGATAGTTGATAACGATGAATTGCTGATAAATTCCATTGAATCTTTTGCTATTCGTTTTGTACTTATATTCACCACTAATATTTGATAATTATTTACCACTTTTTTGCTTTTGTTTTTTTTTTTGATAATTTTTCATGAGAATGTTTACAATATATTACAAAATAAATGGATTGATTAGACAAAAAATGTTGAATGATATAAAAATGATGTAATAGAATTGATTAAATGATAAAATCAATGATATCATTTGATAGATAATATTCATTAATAAAATAAGTTTGAAATTAAAAGGTATTGATGGCAACAATGACAATAATTAATTGAATGAATTGGCTATAATAAGTAATTGTAATTTAATAAAATAACTTTAAATTAATGGAATATTTTTAAACAAATAATTTTTATTGTGTATCATTTTAAGGCTCATTTTTACTTCTTTTTTTTTTCATTTATTCTTTGCACTAATTAGATAATATTTAAATAAAATGTGAATTCAAATGTTTTAAAACCACAAAGCAATATTTGGCTCAGAAACTATTTGTTAATATGCATTGCAATTATTTGGTCCAGAAAATGCTTGATAAGAAGCTATCTTCGAAGAATAAGATAGTCCACAAAATGAAAGCACAGTAATTGATTATTGGAAGCAAAGAATGACCAACGAAGAGAGAATGACCAATGAAGAAGAAAGTTAATCTTCTAAAAAGTTAATTTCCCTATTGGAATTAATTTTTCTCACAAGTTAAACGAGTAGCTACCAAAAACAAATCAATGTTAACCATCTTATCAATGGACCATTAACGATGATAAAGTAAATCAGTGCGATGAAAATTTCTTAGAATAATTGAAAAAGAAATTTTAATGATAGAATTTTTGGACATCAATCAAAAAAAAAACTAAGTGACAATATAAAATTTATGCATATTCCTCATATTTGTGGTAAATATTTATAAAAATTAAGAAAATTTAAAGAAAAAAAACAATGTTAAATGAAACTTTTTAAGAAATGTTTGTTTAAATTGATAAGGAATGACAGTATAAAAGTACAAATTGTTGATAAAATTTATTTTATCATTGATAAAAATGATAAATCATTTCTACATAGTTTGCAATTAATAAGAAATATAAGAAAAAAATTCAATAGATTTCCATTATCTCATTGAAATGATGTTAAAATTAAGAAATTAAATTTAAACGAATAAAACGAAACTAATCGATTAATTCATGAACGAATAATGCTAGGATAGATAATTTTTGATAAGATATCACTCAGCAAGATAGATAAAAAAAAAGATGTCACTAAATACAATAATTGATAAATTATTAAATACTTGGTAAAATTTAAAAAAAAAAGAATGATAAGTTAATAAACATTAAATTAATATTTAAAAAAAAAGAATGATAAGTTAATAAACATTAAATTAATAAATGAATAATTGATAAAATTGATAAATTAATAAATACCTTTTCGATCCATTCCCATTTGTTCACATTTCTTGAAACGACATGCACGACATGCACATCGAGCATCTAAAATATGCATGCTTGTAATTTCTTGCATTACTAAAAATTCATTATCATTGTTAAAATTTTTATAAAGTGATAAGAAATTCAACTGATAATAAATTGATAATAAAATGATAATATATTCACTGCAAATTTTCCTTTTTGAAACTAATAATTCATAGAATAATCAATGGATATTTTGTCATCTTTTATTTCTTTTATTTCACAAAAAAAAAAAAAACTTGTGATAATATTGTGTAATATTATCGATTAATCAATTTATCATCCATTATCATTATTACTTTATCATTCTTTTTTATTTAACAAAAAAAAACTTGTGGTACTAAAATTAGCTATATGATTAATGAGAGCGGAGGAAAGAGGTGATAGAAAAAAAAGAAAAGAAACAAAAGATAGAAATATTTGACAAAAGCATTTAACCTTTAACAAATGCTAATTATATTTCTTAGCGAATTTATAACATTTTAAAAAAAATTCCGAAAGAAAAATTTCTAAAAAAAATTCAAAAAGTTGCAATTTTTAATTTAAAATAAAAAAAAAGACAAGTAAATGAGATAATGATGAAAAATTTTCGAAAATGTTTTTCAAAATTAATCAACTTTTTTCTTTTTCTTTTTTTTTTTTCTCCCCCTTCTTTCAAAAAGAACGAACTTTTATCGACTCGACATGTACCTCCTCGACGACAATGAAATTTTACACCAAGTAAAACAGCTCGTCGAAAGAATGCATTGCAACCACGACATGATAAGACACCATAATGATAACCATCAGCGTTATCACCACAAATAGAGCATTGTTCTAAAATGTATACCTAAATAATTTTAATTGTTTATCAATAATTATTTATAACAAATAATTATTAAAAATTTTCTATTTTTTCATTTTTTTTTAAACAAATAAGCAAAAAAAAAAGAATTGATCTTTTATAAAAGTATAACGATAATTATGCAATTAATTATTAGCAGTAATTATCATAAAATACGCAAAGATAAATGTGTGAAATAATAATAATAATTATCATTATTAAATTAAAATAAAACTATTACAATGAAGAAATATTTTACAACTATAGTTGTAAGTGATATTTTAAAAATTGTTTAAACAAAAGAACATTTTGATAATCCCAAAAAAAAAAAAAAAAAAATTAAATTAAAAAAAAAAATTTTTTTTTTTGAATGTAATTAACGTTTTATTTTATTATAAGGGCGTCCCCTTTTTTTTTTTTTTGTTCAAAAAAGAAAGACATTTCGAAATTAAGAAAAAAATGAAATTAAAAAGAAAAATTTGAATGTAGTTGACAATTTTATTGTATTACTAGTGCGTTTTTCTTTCTTTTTTTTTTT
>NW_018108803.1:21233-23639 GCF_000183805.2 Loa loa | reverse complement strand
GAACAAAGCAAGATGATTCCAAACAGACAGGTTAGATCTCTTCACCATTTATAAAACTGATCTATCAGTTTAGCAAAAATAAAAATTCTCACTTTAATATTGAAATTTGTGATCTGTCTTGTCTTTATTTTCTTTGCTATCCCATATTTCATGAAAATAGTGGCGTGAACTTTTTCGTTGATAACGAAACGTTGAGCAAAAATGAGCAAAAATTGAACTGAGGAAAAATTTCTACAACAACAATATTCAAATCATTCAGTATCAATACTACATTAAAAAACACAAACATCAAAATTCATTCAACTGCTGACGTTTAATGTCAACTACCCACCATGTAAATATTCATTTTCTATATGAGTCATTCTGAATTTTACCATCGTGTCACACCAATTTGAGTGCCAAACGAATCTGCAACTCATGATGACAACAACGGTAAAATAAACTGTTGAAATTTAAAGTCCTTTTATCATTTAGACATTGATAACAAGGAAATGCAAAAAATAGATTAATGCATTTGTAATTTGTCGTTAAAAAATATTCATGATACCTTCTGAGAATATCTGATTAGGGTAAATTAGCAGATATCCAAAAAAAATTTACAATTAAATTGCAAATGTTACATTTTTGTTAATTTGCATAATTGCAAACAACATATAAATGCCATCATAACACATACTAATTGAATGAGCAATATGCATATCTTCCAGATCAAAACCAGAAATTGGAATACAATAGTAACTTATTAAGTTTTAATTCATTTTTTTACTTTTTTCAAAATCATTAAGTTAACTTTTAAGTTGTCAAAAACCGGCCAAATTAAACATTTACAGCACTTCTGATAAGAAATTCATAAATAATATTCATCGAAAATTCTCAAACTTCAACCTTTTTCGGAAAACTTTTAATTCTACTAATTTCAAATTATTCACTTATTCTTTTCTTCCAGGGAATTTTCAAGTCAGTGAAAGTTTAAACGTGCTTTTTATGCACCTTATTTAGATTTTCTTTTTTAGTACTGCAAATAATAATTAAACTTTCATTACAACAAAAATAAAAATACATACGTAAAGAATTCAGAGACGATAAAACAAATTCTAAAGCCTGGAACTACAAATGGTTTATCTTGGCCAGTTGTTCATTTCAATGATTTTGATATTACCTAAGATAGACGTCATGTTGTTTTTGCTGAATCATCTCACCGTTTTGCTGATCGTGATTTTTGGCATGCAATGATTGAGCATCAACTGAATGGGAAGTAAATTTGTTATTCCGGTTCACATTTAAACTTAATTAATTTATTGCTTAATTTAAATTATTCATTCGAGTATTGATAATGGCGATTATGACAATTTCTTGTCATCCAATTTAATTTAAATTCAAGCTTTAATCTGTTATTTTGATTGAGTCTAAAAAAAAATTTTCAACTTGTTTACATATCTTCAAATTGTTTAGATGTCATCGCAATGGTATTTTTATTTTATTCATTCAGTACTTTAAAAATTTCAAAGAGTTAATTCTCTTTTTTATCGAATGATTAAAAATCTTCAAAAATTTCAAAAACATTTAATAATGTATTTTATAGGAAATTATCCCGAGTTTTTCTTTCGTTTTCTTTTTCGCCATTATCAATCGATAAATCTGAAATTTCTGTTAACACTAAGCATTTTTATTATTTTTTATTGAACAGATATTCGAAAAAATGTTCAGTAAAGAAAAGTACTGTATTAATAACATCAATGGATACTGTATGTGGATATTACCCATCAGAAAATACCATACTAATATTTCACACGGACATTTCATGCAAAAAAAAAGAGAAAAAAAAAGATCTAATTAAAAAGCACCATAATAATAGTATCTATTGGCAATATACATAATATTATAGACAGCAAAAAATAATATGTTGATGACAATTCTTGATTATTTCTTTCCCAAATATGGTTTATTACTGCTAATTGATCTAGTTAATGGTGCTATCATTTGAAGTTTTTATGATCTAACTGGTTCAACTTATGGTTCAATTTCGCAAGTAATAATTTTTCTTTTCATTAATTGATAAATTTTGGTCATTTGCCAGGATAGTATCATGATTTTTCACATTCGAATATCTTTGTATATTATGCAAATTTTCCATTTCATTTCGAATAGCTAATAATCATTACAAAAAAAAAATCTTTTCCATTTTGAATTTTTTTGCATCTTTTATATTTGCAATTTGTTTGAATTTAGAATTCAAAACAAATGAATTGATGAAGAATTATTTGTTTTGTATCGAAAATTGATAATTGCAAAATTTAATCCATTATTTACAGTTTATGATAGTGGTTATATTGACGATGTTCATGATGATAATAATAATAATAATAATAATAATAGTAATAATAATAATAATAATAATAGTAATAA
>NW_018108803.1:15798-20618 GCF_000183805.2 Loa loa | reverse complement strand
TAATAATAATAATAATAATAATAATAATAATAATAATAATAATAATAATAATAATAATAATAATAATAATAATAATAATAATAATAATAATAATAATAATAATAATAATAATAATAATAATAATAATAATAATAATAATAATAATAATAATAATAATAATAATAATAATAATAATAATAATAATAATAATAATAATAATAATAATAATAATAATAAGAATGAGAATAATAATAATAATAGTGACAATAATACAATGAAATAACAGAGGCGAAAATTTATAGAACAATCACAAAAAAAAGAAAGAAAGGAAAAGAGAATTACATTTTATCATCTTCTTCATTTATCGCATCATCAATATCCACTTCATCTTGCTTACTTAATCGTACTTTTAACCGATATTTGCTTGGTGTTAATGTAACGAATGAACATCGTAATTCTTCATCAACTGCTAAGACGGCACCGCTATTGTTGAATTTACCGCAGTAATTTGGAGCCGAGAAAATTGTAATCAAATGGCGACCAGCAAAAAATTCATAGCCGTCCTGAAAGAATTTTTAAATTTATTCGGAAATTTTTTCCCAAGAAAATTAAAAAAGTCTCAGTTCGAAAAAAGTTCATGCAATTAGAAAGTAGACCACAATTTGTTCAATAAATTTCTAAATAACCAATATCATAAATAACAAATGCTACGTGTCATAACTACAATACATTGCACTTGAATATTTGTGCCAATGTTGATTAATTGCATTTAAATCTATGGATTAATTTATCTTAACACTCACCTGTACAACCTGATGTGCACGTACAATAAAGTCTAATTTACACTGTTGACATATTGCTAATACGGCACTTTGATTAAAGTGATGCGAAATGCCTCTTAATGATGGTCCAAAATTTGGATCATTTGGCCCATTTGACATTTTTTTATCTGGGTCAGACCTATAATTTGCATTTATTTAATCAATGATAAGATAATAATTTTAATTATCATTCTTTCAAATATCGTTAAATGAATTATTGTATTAACATACCATAACAAATCAACTTCTATGCTATCACCAATTGGATCCACTGGCCTTTTTAAATGTCGTAAAGCATCAAGATTTGTCATTTTTGGTGATAAACCACCATGCATACAAAGTATACGTTTGCTAATACGTGCAGCAAATGGTAACCAATTGAATAACTCCTGAAATTTTTCCAATTTATTCAACAATAAATAACAGTTATTTGATTTTTATTAAATTTAGAAAAATTCATTTTTGAAATAAATAGGTTGTTTTTATTCAAAAAAAAAAAATTTCTTTTATACCTGAAATTTGATCCATAATAAACCACCATTTCGAAATCGTTCTTCTAATTCATCCCGAAAACCATAAGCTTGATTTATGAATGAGCATTCATGATTTCCTCGTAAGAGGAAAATTTTTGCCGGAAAGCGAATTTTTAAAAGTAATAATAAGCATATTACTTCCAAACTATTTGGACCACGATCAACATAATCACCCATGAAAAGATATCGCTGTAATATATTTTAGTCAATATTGAAAATGAATTAAAAGATACACGAATTGCATCGTTTAATCATTTGTGATTAGCAGAAATAAATTTTGAACATTTCATCTTGCATATATCTTAATTAATTAAAATTTGTTCTGATGAAAAACAAAAAAAAAAAAAAGCATTTCGTCTCTGTTAACCTCATAGGGTGGTCGACCACACTGTTGAAAAATTCGCAAAAGATCCACATACTGTCCATGAATGTCACCGCAAATATTGACCGGTACGGTAATTTCCAAGAGGGTACATTCTTTTTGCAATATTTCTCTGTAAAAAAAAAAGAAAAAAAATGGATATGTAGCAGAGGAAAACAATTTGAATTTTTTTTTGGATTCATTTATTGAATTTTTGAATTCAAAAGACCATATTTTCAAATCAATGCTGCCATAGTAAAAATACATAATACAGTCAAAAATATCGACGTGCCATTTCCCATCAATTTTATACATTATGTACATTGACTTCTGTTGACATGGAATATTTTATATTTTAAACATTTTAAAGCATAATTTAATAATTCAAATTAATTGAGTGGGCAAAAATTTGGCTAACTAGGTGTTCAATTAATGATTGCACTATTTAGTTTAGTTAAATAATTGAAAATGAACAAGTTTGATAAGCTCAAAGAATAGAATGTCAAATATATTTTCTTTTTTATTTTTATTTTTTGAAATATTGATAGCAAAATGGAAAATTTAACAAACTTAGAACGTGCAATCATCCGTTCAATAATGCCAATATCTTTGAGCACATCATTTACCACTTTCCGATCTCTCGAATCTATCGTAATACAATTGAATAATTTCATCAATAAATTATCAGCTTCTTTGTCTGATAAAATTTGTGAACTAATTTCACGTGCTGATTCTATAATTTTTGTTTAATAATAATTTAAGATAACAACAATGAAAGAAAAAAAGATTGCGCTCCGTTTTTTCAATTTTGTTGTCAAATATTTGCTAATTTTCGAAATTAATCATTAGAATTCAATAACTTAAATAATCGATACAGTTCTAAGAGTTGGAAAAAAACCGGAAATTTCCCTGTTAATTGTAAATAAAAAAAACTATTATAAAGTCTTCAAATTTTAAAAATTTATACAACATTTTCATGTTCACAAATTTCTTATGTGTTTTTTTTTCTGAATTTTACTTTAACCTATTGATGATCCACTTGTAGTTAAAGGAATTTTAGTTTGAGAATCAATATTTCCATTTGATGAAGACGATTGCATTAGAAAAACCATTTACGATTGATAATTGATTATGATTTGCATGAAATATTTTACTTTCCAATTAAATATTTTAAAGTGAACAAATTACCGTCTCATCTAAAAATAACTAATTGAATGAATAATTGCATTCCTATTTATATGTTCATTTATCATTTCGCCTTTTATATTATTTATATAATTATATTTGGTATGTAAATTTTTATTTTTTGTTTTATTTATAATTTAAAATGACCACTATGAAATTTGAATTATTTTATCCATTTCATTGCTTACTTATCGCATGTCAATATTTTTTCAATTCTGATAGTTTTATTAAAATTTAGGACATTAGAAATTTTCGTTGCCTGTCGATTGTATGAATCCAAGGCGTTGAATTTCTGACAATATGATAAGAAATTAAAAAATTTAAGGTAATTGAGAAAAGTTATAGGAAAAGTTTGAAAAAATTTGAAAAACAAAAGTTACACAACTGAAGAATATGAAATCTTTAATAGAAAGCATGGAGATTTAATAAATATGTAATTTCTACAATTTAATAATTCAATAATCGAAAATTCAGTAATTCTTTCTTCATTTGAATTATTTAACCAATAATAAATATAAGAATGAAAAATATGCGATAATAATTACTACTGAATCCATTTCTAATGCTTTCATCGCTGAATATACCATTTAAAATATACGTTTACAATCTTAGTACAAAAACTACAAATTTCAAGATATCTCGGAATTAACAAATTTTTGTTAGCATTGATAATATCATATCAAAATTACATAGAAATAACAATCTTTATTTAATTATAAAACCATGTTGAGAAAGTAGAAAGGGAAAGGGAGAAAGAGAGGGAGAGAGAGGGAAATTCGATTCCGTCAGAAAAAATAAATAAATATTAATTGTTAAGAAAGATTAAAATATGCTTAAAATATGCTAATCGTTTATTAACTTCCCCACAACTTTATTTTGAGCTAATTTTTTAAAGAAGAAACCATTTTTAAACAAATAAATTAAATATATTAAATATGCTTAAATATTAAATACATTTATATATTAAACAATACATTAAATACTGAATGATAACAATATATTAAACAGGAATTAGTATTCAGAGGAATTTTTTTCAGGAATGCTAAATATAAATGTTTTCCAATAATAGAAAGATTAATTTCCGCAACTGTTACATCTTCTTTGATGATTCCGCACTTTATAGTGCTTCATTATACAGTATGACAAATTTTTCCACCCATGGTGGCCTGGTATTTGTGCAAATAATTTACGCTGATTGGTTCATTCAACAGGTTCATAAATTACTTAGAATGATAATCGATAAGTTATTAATTTTTGAATTTGAGATAATTTTGAAAAAGAAAAAACATTTTTAGATAAAATAAAATGAATGATAACAATTTTTAAATGAATCAAAATCAATACAGAAAATTAATTACTTCAATTATACAATATTCAATGGACTGATCGAATTGTTCTGTCAAATTTTTTAGATGTAATTAATTCGTTTAAAAGCTAGACAAATTCCATTTGCAAATGATAATCTATTATCCAATATCAATGGATCCAACAAATTACAATGCATCATCTTATGATGACAGATAAATCACAAGTTTGAGATGATACATTTTCTACTGCAAAAAGAATATCATCTACTGCACGTCAAAGATCCCTAAAATTAAAAAGAAAAAAAAATTCATGACAAACGATCGAAGGTTAAAAGTCACCTGCATAATGCTCAATAGAAAACTTTTCTTTTTTGGTTCATAAACGCACACATGTGCATGCATAACTTGCTCAGACCAGTAATTCAATATGTTGCGAAGCAAATAGTCAACTGATTGTGTAATTTATATATTGAAAAGTTGTAAAATCTCTCACTACCATTCCATAACACATTTTAGGTCAAACCATTTATGTCTCAATTTTGATTTCTCGAAATCTCAAAATTTTTGATTTTTTTTTTTTTTTTTTTTTTTTTTGTTTCTGCAACTTCGAAAGCATTTACATATTTATTCAATT
>NW_018108803.1:8632-15422 GCF_000183805.2 Loa loa | reverse complement strand
ATTTATGTCTCTAATTTTGTATTTCTACGAAATCTACTAAATTTTGTTATTTTTTTTTTTTTTTTTTGTTTTCTGCAACTTCGAAAGCATTTACATATTTATTCAATTCTGATATAGTTGTTTCGTCCAAAATAATACAGCGATATTCGTTTGTCAACATGTAAGCGAGTATGCTGAAGAATAGCAATAGAACCCGTCTGTTCCTTACATCTTTTCTTCTTTTATAATTTATAACCATTTTATCATTTATCATTGATCGCCCCAAACCATTCCGCAGATAATCACCTTATATAGGTTATTTCCAGCAATTTTATAAACATCCAAAGAATTTGTAGAAACTGAGAGTCAGAAAAGAAATTAAAACAATTATCACTTACAGCATTGCTACAGTATTTCATTAAGGCAGAAAATACAGCAGTACTTTAGAAATGTGGCTCTGTCATATGCTTTTGCTTAAGCGTCTAATATGAGTTAATTTCACATCTTTGAGTTTGAAATATTCGTAAAATACAAGTATACTGTATCCCATTAGGCTTACAATAGACATATGAAATAGTTTCATTTATGTTTCATTCTTTTTTCATTCGTCGCAGCAAACTTTTAAAAAATAAAAGACAGTTCATAATTTTTTTTTTATTGATATTTATTTTATTTTTTTATTCTTTTTCTTTATTTTGACAGTTCATAATTCCAGTCACCTTTCAACATATTTTAATAATGGTCCTGATGATAACAAAATTAAAATCAACAATCCTTTAGCTAACTTATTTTCAGATGCACTGACAGTATTAGGGAAAGATGAGAAGTCTTGTAATCGCGATGAACTGTGATACTGTCAAAGATATAGTAATGGAGAATGGTTATCAATGATTATGACAGCATTTCAATCTATCTATTTTCAATTTTTTCTCGTCAATCATTTTCAAGAAAATAGATATCCCTCTAATTTTACTTTGCTGTTTCGAATGTTGCCCAATATTGCTTACAAATCATACCGCTACGCTCTCGAAATTTATTCAAATAATGACGCAATATGGAGATGATATGAAACTCCTTCCTTTGCATTTTAGAATGTTATCGACTATTTTATGATCAGAAGTGATTGCCAATTTTAATTCTTAAAAAGCTTCTTCAGAAGCTTAATATTTATATTAATAAAAAGGAAATAAAATAAAAAAACGATCAATTAATTGAACGAATTTTAAGCAAGTCCCAAAGATTACATCAACTTTAAGAATTTGAATTTGAGTTTTATAATTTCATCGGATTCGATATATTTTTTCAACAAAGTTTGATTTTGCACGCCGTTGAATTACCAATTCATTTGTAAAAAGGCTTCGTAAGATTTGAGAAAAACAAAGTTTTTGAAATCAAACATAAAATATGGATGCGAAAAAGTGGATGAATTACGGTAAGCATTCGAAGGAAAGAGAAGTTCTCACAGTAACTGCACATTAATAGTGGTCAGTGACGCACAATGGTAGTGACGTAATGTGGACGATAACGGCATTGATCTTCCTTCTATGCTTGTCATACTTCACAACGACGATTGCCTTTTTTTGTAAACAAAGGGGAGAAGCGGTCGAGAGGGACTGTGACATCCTTGTTGTCTAAATAATGGAATAGCTTAGGGAAATTCTTTGTCGCCGAGAAAATCTGCCGAGTAGCCCTATACTATCACTGAATTATCTTACTGAAGCTTGCCTAAGGCGTGAAATTAATTAGTAGTAGATGATAAAGAGGTTTTATATTGGCTACAATAAATTTCAATTAGTTAAGTAAGGATCACGAGGAAATATTAAATATTTTTCTGCGGGTAAAGTCCTCAGTGAGGAAATACCTCGGATTTTTTATCCAAACAAGCCATAGATGACTGAAAATTCAATCAAATGGCCAATGGTCATTCTCCATACATTTTCCGCGGGATTGATTCTTCGAGGAATTGAAAGGTAGAGTCGAAATAAAAAAACTGGCTTGGCTGAAATAGTCATTAGTCAGGCTAACAATACAACAAAGTGATGAACAGAACAGTGCCTGATTAGGCCCTGCAATTGTAGACACAAAAAAAGACGATAAACTTTAACTTCAGTGAGAAAATTTGGCTTTTCCTGGGAAACGAACCATTTGTGGTTCATTTGAAGGACATATAAAGTAAGGAAAGGTTAGCTTTTTCTTTTAAATGATAATTTCTTAATTAAAAGAATTATCCATTTACACATTGCATATCTACTTGTTCCTTCCAATTATAATTTGTTAAAAAATGGATGTGTAGGATGAAAAGATTATTGTGAACAAAGGTGCACCGACTTTATTCTCACAGTTCTTTTTTTTTTCTTTTCATGTAAATTGATTCAGAGATGGTTCTTTCCTGCCTTGCACTGACATCATCACCACATAAGTAATAGCTGATTTAATTAGAAATTCTAACTCCTGATTGGCTCCTCCACATCGTGTCACTCATATTGTCAATTTATGATCACATTACTGGAAATATAAAGAGGTAATTATTGAATTAATGAATTATGCCACTTTCTGTTGAATTACATGTTGATACAACAAATTATTCCATCTTTGAAGTTTCTGTTTCTATGATTGACCTCAGTTAGATAAATGTAGACATTGAAGAAAAGTTGAGAAATATATGCTCAATTTGATCATTTGAATATAAGACATGTAATTTAAACTTGGTGCATTTCTTAGTCTGAACTTATCTTTGAAACGATTTCAGCATTTTTAAAATCTCTAAACATTCTGATACATGTGTGTTTCATGATGTTTAAAATGAATGATGACTGCCAAGGAAACGTTAATTTATTTCATTTATCATACATATTTATATCGAATGAGAATATTAAAGGTGAAGCTGTTTAAAATTGTGAAATATGTCACTACCATTCCATAGCACATTTTAGGTCAAACCATTTATGTCTCAATTTTGACAACGTTTAACATTAGATTTTGTTAACTATTATGGCCATTCATTATAAATATTAGTTTCATTTTGTAGACAAACATGGCCAATAATTAACAAAACTAAAGCAAAATTTTTAAGAATTTTTTCACTAAATCATACTGCTTTTCACAAATAGAAATTGCTTCGTTAATGCTAAATGATGAATAAGTTTAAAAATGGGATAGCAAAATTATTTGGAAATATTATGGAATGACAAATTTTTATACAAAAATCTGATTTGCTTTAATTAACTAAACAAAATAATAGCCGAACAATTTGAAATAAAGCGAAAATTTGAAAAATTTGCATTAATTTTTTGTAGGAATATCAGTTACATGATTTTTCAAGTAGCATCAATGTTATTAGAGTAATTTGCTTGAATATCTTAGACTCCCCAAATCTTAGGATCAAAAAGTTGAAATTTTGGAATCGGAACCATCATCGAATTTTCATTACCATTTCCTATTTTCTATTTCCCTACCATTTTCCATTCTTTGTGTTTACTAGCTATTTGACTTCATGCATCCATTCCTAAAACATTTCATAAAATGATTTCAAGTGGTAGAAAATGGCAAAATGATAATGAAGATAGACAGTATGGAATTTGATAATTACCATTTCCTATTTTATTTTTTCCATTTTGTATTTTGCCAACAATTCACATTTCACGTTTCATTTCACTACCATTTCTTATTTTCTTTTCCATTTCACTACTTCATGTTTCCCTACTATTCCCATTTTTTGTTTCATTACCATTTACCACATTTATTCATAGTAAAAAAATATATACATAACAGTATTTACTACTATTACAATTTATATCACATCCAACAAACCATCATCGAATGATTTTACTCCTTTTTTTGTCACAAATATACCTCGACGAATATCATTTTAATATTTTTACAGCTGTTATTTATATTTTTATAATGGAAAGTGTAAAAATGCGCAAATTTATTGCTATTTATTTATTCCAAATAGACATTTGTGCTTTTTTGTTAATTGACATGGAGTATGTATAAATTGTTTCCAAATGTTTCTAGATATTTGGACGAAGAAATTAAAATGCACATCACTATTAGATATTGCTTAGAGTCAAAGGTCATGCTTCACTCACGTCATAGACCCTTTGTTCTTGATATTGTCTGTCAAAGAATGCGATACAACAAGTGAAGTGAGGAAATGTATGAAGGATGGTCAAAGGGGAGATAGGGAGAAGGTGTAAAAACAATTTGAACTCTGTTAAATGTGGGATCATTGAGCTGACCACTACATCAATCTCTTAGTCGCTATCCACTCTTGTAGACTCTTCCCCATCTTTCTTTTCATCTCTTAATTTCCAAAGTAAAAGTTAAACTTCTTGTTACTTGCGTTTGCTGAAAATGGAATTGTCGTGAGAATTGTAGAGCCTAGCTTGGCTATCAGTATTATAGTATTCTATTCATTAAGATACAAAAAAAAAGAGAAAAAAAAACACTTTGTTGGAACTTTATGTTCTCGTAATCTTTACTTGTCCCTTTCATTGATTGAGTGACCGATGGCTACATCTTTTTACTCATCTACTTCAACTTCATATTCTAAGATTTATTTGATTCAGTGATAATAAAAGATTATTAAGCAGATTTTCCTGTCTGCAAAGAATTTCCTTAAGCCTCCCTACTGGACAGCAGGAATATGTCACAGTCCCTCTCAAATCCTTTTTTCGTCATTTGCAAAAAGGATGGCCATCGCTATCAAGGATATCAACGATGGATGAACATTCAACTCGCCATTTACCACTGTCCATTACTACATTTTAGGCTAACTCTAGAAAGAAATTCCCCGCTCCTCTGATCTCCCGACACTTCTCTCTTTTTTGCTCTCATAGATATTTCCATTCCAATCAATTTCATTTCTAAATTTTTGTACTCAATTTTTTCCTTGAAATTATACTTTTCTTAACTTTTATAAAATTCTCTAATGAAATAATTTGTGTATTAATATGAATGAAACAGACAGTAAGTGAGAAGATGCAGAGGTGATGGTCAAAAAAAAGGCAGACATATAGAGGACGGAGCCGCAAAAAAAGACGAAAAGTGCTGCTCTCTCTGTTATAAATAATGTACTATGTTGCTGAACTAACCACTATATCAGCTGACCGATCCACGAGCTGCCGTCCATTCCAAGTGGACACTTCCAATCCTCTTCTCCTCTACTTATTGTGTTTTTCGTTACGAACTGCATTATGTCATGTGCGTTCATTCATAGCAAAACGGATGAAATGAAAGAAATTGTAATGATGTGAAGGTAGAGAAGAAGAGGGTCATTTTGTAAGACTGAGAAATTTATAAAGTCCATCTTTACGGAGCTTTGTAACTTTAAGTTCCGGCATATAATCCGGTCATATAATCTGGAAAAATTTTCTGACAAAGTTTCCATATATTTGATTTAATATTAGAGATGTGTTTATCACCCCTGATCTTAAAAGCCCACCTAAGCAATAGATCAGTTAATTGGAGTTAATACTTAAGAGAGATTCTCTTTTTCTTTATTAGTAAAGCTGTCTCTTTTAAGCTTGTGAAGGTCATCATGAAGTTAGTAAAAAGTAAGTGTCTCCACGCGGAAGTCCAGTTAGGAGTTCTTGAACCAATCGGTAAAAATTCTTTCCAAAAATTATATTTTCATTTTGGAATTCATTAGATTCCATTGCTATTTTGCAACTAAACAAATGTTTCCAATTCCCAAAAAAAGGTTGTTTATGATAAGACGGGATAAGAGAAGAGACTGAAAATGTCAGAGAAATGGAGGGAAGGAAGATCCCTCTTACAACCTCTGTCCACTCTCTCTTGCCTCCCTCTTGATTACAAAAAATCGCGACTATCGCTGTCAGGGATGTGAACCAGCAGTCGCTGACCATCTCCCACTATTACATTTGCAGCAACAAGCTGACCCCTAGCGATGGTTTCCTTCCTGACCCTAACCTCTGGCTTTCACCCTTTTCTGTCTTATGGCATTAAAATGTGTCTCGTTTCCTTTACTTTTCATTTTCCATTCAAGTTCCGAAATTTTGCATCTCTCGCTCAAATCCTTTACCAATAGAATGGTTCGAAAATTTGGCTTTCTTTAAAATAATTTAAATTTTGTCTGGTGAAAAAATGTATTTATATGTTAAATTTGATGAAATTTTGAAATTATGGCAAAATGCTCAAATTCTTCAAACAACTTCTGCGCTCAATTTCGATTATTCTATTCAATTCTGATAAGTAATCGTCAAAAGTACTTATAATGTTTGCAACTTGAACTGTGTAAAAAATAAGATTTTAAATCGATTTTCATAAATTTCATGTAAATTAACTTCCATTATTTTTGTCGGAATAATATTTCTTATAAAAACTAAGTTATGATTCAAAAGAACTGCAGCAAATTGTGTTAAATTCATTAAACAATAAATTGTTTGAATTTCAAAGGTTAATTCAACAATTTGAAATTGTTTGATTCTATTTTATTCATTTATTTAGTCGCTTTTTATTCCCTTTTTATTAAAATAAATATCAGCCTTCTGAAGATGTCTAGCAATGAACTTCTGATAATGAAACCGATGGTGAGATTCTAGAAGGGATTTTCTCGGGAAAGGAATAAGATAAATCAATTACTATTATTGTTACTATAACCGTCGTTTTCTGCAGCTATCCTTTAATCCGTATAGAATTTTCACGCGTCCGTTAAAACATATATTAAGTTAATTTAAATTGTTAAATTAGTAAAAAATCTCATAATTTTATTTGAGCTTAAAATGACATCATCGAAACGTAAAGTTGAAGTGCACGAACAATTCCCAAGCACAACCTCGCAGTGTGC
>NW_018108803.1:3219-8538 GCF_000183805.2 Loa loa | reverse complement strand
TAAATCGATTTTCATAAATTTCATGTAAATTAACTTCCATTATTTTTGTCGGAATAATATTTCTTATAAAAACTAAGTTATGATTCAAAAGAACTGCAGCAAATTGTGTTAAATTCATTAAACAATAAATTGTTTGAATTTCAAAGGTTAATTCAACAATTTGAAATTGTTTGATTCTATTTTATTCATTTATTTAGTCGCTTTTTATTCCCTTTTTATTAAAATAAATATCAGCCTTCTGAAGATGTCTAGCAATGAACTTCTGATAATGAAACCGATGGTGAGATTCTAGAAGGGATTTTCTCGGGAAAGGAATAAGATAAATCAATTACTATTATTGTTACTATAACCGTCGTTTTCTGCAGCTATCCTTTAATCCGTATAGAATTTTCACGCGTCCGTTAAAACATATATTAAGTTAATTTAAATTGTTAAATTAGTAAAAAATCTCATAATTTTATTTGAGCTTAAAATGACATCATCGAAACGTAAAGTTGAAGTGCACGAACAATTCCCAAGCACAACCTCGCAGTGTGCAATTGAAGCCGGAAGTGTTCATATCGAGGTAAATATCAATAAATATTCAAGTCCATCCTAAACATATATGACAAGGATTGAGGTGAGATAATATAGTAATGTACATGAATTGAATTTGCAGAATGCAACATTTGTGGATGTGAAGAAGGTAGCTAATGAAGGCAACATGTGGATGCAAGCTGAATCGCCTACTGCAACTACAGAACTGCAAACTGCTGGACAAATGAGAAGGAAAAAGATGAGAGGTGGAAGTGCGATAGAAGCTGTTGCAAAGGCGTTGATGAAACGAACTGAAAATGAAATGAAAATTTCCGCCAGAGGCAATAATACTTGTAAGGGTACGTTTTTTTTGTAGCAATTGCTGTTATGGGAATATATCTAAATAGGAAGGCGGCAGTTGATTACGGTAGGGAAGACGCCAGTTAGTTACGGTAACGAATTTTAGCGGAGTAAAAAAAATCCGGTGGAACGAATCGAAACATGAATGAAATTTTGTAATATCACAAAATCACATTATCAATTTCGATACCTTGAATTTAACACTCAGAAAATTGACATATTTCCAGTGAATGAAGAATTCGGTACGGTGGCAGTTGGAAACGGATCGGGTCGAAATAAACGGAAGACAAATTACATTAGGCGTATTATCCGTAAGCAATCGATACTTTTTTAGAAGCATTTTTCAGGCAAATGCAAATTTTTTTAGAAAGATGTACATTCTTTGCAAGAGAGAGTACATTTAGAAAACGACATCGAGCAAAGTGGGAGTAAAACGGAAAATACTGTGCAACTATTCTTTCATGAAACCGAAGAAGAGCCTGTTGATTTAAGTAACAGAAATGGACAAGGTAATCTATTGGACAAGCAGCCTGATCAGGTGATATCAGGTGAACAGCATTGTAAGGAAAGGTCCAGGAAACGAAACGGTAAGGAGGTCAACAATTCCGGAAATGGTGAGGATTTGATAATCTGCTTGTAGTACTTTCCATCTTTCCGTTTCCTATCCTCTTCAATTAGATTCAAAGATTTGAAATCATTACTTCAGCTTCATCAAGTGTTAAACGAAAGCGTACCGAATCAAAATCAACAAACTACGACAATAGACCATTCTCGACATTTACACCAGCCGAGCAAAAAAAACTTTGGCACAATTCTTCATTTATTTATGAAGGATCCACATTTTCAAGGTTTTTGCTTACTTTTATAATAAACATATAACTCTAATGGTAATGCCAGAAAAAAAGACATTGCAATACTAGTATCGTCATCAATATGATTCATTGCTTTCTTTCCAGTTATGAGCAATTCCAAGAATGTTTTGAAGCTTACAAGAGGACAGGGAATTATCCGTATAGAACAGCTAGTTCCGAGATTCTCCGGGATGGCGAAGGACGAATGATCGATCGCTTTAAATATAAGTATGTAGTGTTTCACTGTGCACATTATGGTATTCCACGTAGAAGAGGTAATTGTTTGACTTTTTTTCCTTCATTCTCCGTAATAACTTCTCAAAAACGAAAACTACATTTCACACTATGAATTCAGTCATTTGCTTGGGTTCTGATATCTTACATTGAAATGATAACATATGCATGTCTTAGTATTATACTCTTCAAGAC
Source organism: Loa loa (assembly GCF_000183805.2). Classification (NCBI taxonomy): domain Eukaryota; kingdom Metazoa; phylum Nematoda; class Chromadorea; order Rhabditida; family Onchocercidae; genus Loa; species Loa loa. Next base: position 6,382 of record NW_018108803.1, on the reverse strand, counting down.
AGCTTAACACCTTTTAATAATGTCATCACTAATTTTTACACATAGCAATAACATCATATGTCATGGATAGTTGCAATAGTCAACTGATTGTCGACTAATTTTTTAAAAAAATTAAATGAGCATTGAAGTTGGAAGTTGTGGAATGTTAAAATGCGTCAAATTTTCTTCAACAAGTTCGAGTTTGAAATGCTTTAATGAGGAGGAATGAGAAACTTAATAAAATTCTAAATTCATTCACTAAAATATTCCGAAAAAATTAGGTGTTAAGCTTTTGGTTGAAATGGGTAATTTCCAGAGATCCAACCATCCAGTATTTTTAAAGCCATAAAATGATCAATAAATGACAATCACGTCCATAACACATACTCTAAGATGCACTGTTTATTTGAGTAAAAAAAATAATTATCAAGTCACAAAAAAAAATCTCCAATAACTTATCAAGTGTCGAAAGTAAGCCAAAATTACTAATACTTCATATCGAACCAAAGCCAAGTTGCTGTCCACTGTTACAGCATTTGCATAAAATTGTAGCAGTTACTGATCACAAAGTTGAAAATCTCTCATTCAACACACAAACAATTACTTTTAACAATAAAATAATTCCTTGTTGAAAGTAATTGTTTGTGTTTTATATATTTAATTTCATTACCTATACAAATACAATCGTACCAATGTATACTTCACACGTCAAAATACGCCGTCTATGACAAGTGCAATAGTCATCGAAGAAATTGACTAGGAAGACTTGTAGCTTGCTACTCCACATATGTTTCAGTCAAAGAGTTAGTGGCTCCTTGTCACTAAATTTGCTAGCGCACTATAAGTAAAACAAAAAGATTCACGCGACACTTGTCACAACTTTAATCAAATATTAGACATGTCTTGTAAGAGTAAAGCAAAAATTCCACAATTCAGTCCTTCAGGTATCGGTCAACGTCCAAATCGAAGTTATCTTTCATTGGGTTGCAAAGCCAGATTTCGTTTGAATGCTGACACAACAAATGGTTGTCTTCGAATTTCATCATTTCACGGAGAGCACAATCATGACAATACTGAAGAAGACTACTTACGTGTCATAAACAAAAGAAGACGAAACGTAACTGGTGAGTTCATGGGTTTTCCGATTGAATCTATCCTTTATCTGTCACTGAAATTACGCCATTGTCAATTATAGAAATTACAGGTGGTTCCGCATTGAAGGTTCTGAAAGAAGAAAAGACAGGAGAAACAGGCAAGTTCTTCTATTGGTTCTTTTCAACATATTCTGTTAGATGTCAACAAATGATACGGTAATATCATTATGCTATTTTAGGCGAAACAACATTGGGATATGAATACATTGGAGAAACAGCACCAGATGTAAATGAACATACAAATGCTCGCGAAGTTACGGAAAACAATTTTGCCCCTTTCATTTTAACCTCAGAAAATCATCTCACTATTGCTAATTCATCCCAAGAAAACTCCACTTTGGTTGTTTCATCCTCAGGAAATTCCGCTCTTCATGTTTCATCACAAGAAAACTCAACATTTGTGCCAGTTACTCGTTCCGCAGAAGTAAGCATACAACTTTATACTTGAAAAAAGTCTACGAAGGATGAAAAAACATTAGAAAAGGTGACATTTTCAGATGACAGAACAGGATGATGAAATACAGCAAATGTCACAACAGAATTTACTACCGATAGGTTCTGTTCTGAGGCAAATATTCGCAGCTCAGTTATTGGATCGATTTCAACGCATAGAATATTTGATTATGAACGGTTCGTCTTCCGCCTCATAAGCGTATATTCCCCGTGATGTTCATTTGATGCCATTTGAGCTGTTTATGATTTCTGAAATGAAATAACTGAAGACATTAATTTCAGTTGGCGGACAGTCGTAAAAATATCTACGATTAGATTGTGTTTTTGCGTCATCTATCATTGAGGAATCTCATATCTAAACATTCATTATATACGGAATTCCTTTTTTTTTCTGGCCACTTTAATTAGAGTCCAATTTAGCTTATATCATTAACTGTGGACGATGTCTGCCACAGAAAGTGTACTTACCGTTTGTCTTTGGAGTATATGGCGCTGATTATCGCTTATTAGAATGGTCGGACGTGCAACTACGAGATGTTATGATCGTACTTCTACAACCACCAGAGATACTGCTTCAAGGAAAATTACCAAACGATATTTCAATAAATGAAGTAAAATGGGTTCGACCACCACGTATTCAGCGTGCGATTGCGGCTATTAGAGAGGAAAAACTGAAGGTAAGACTATTAATTGACACTAAATCCTGATAGTGTGATGCGTAATTGCGTCAGTGGACAGATCAGGACAGATCTGAGTAATATTACCGTATTTTCCTTTTCCTTCATCGTTCCATTCATCAGCATGCAATCTTTTGCAGAGATGTGACAAAATTTTTGCGCCACTTGTCCAGGATATTTTTAATGCCACCTCTCGACATGACTTCTTAATGGCTGTTCGAGAATTCAAAAAGTTTGTTGATGATGTAAGAAATATGAGTGTCGACAATATTAATTAAATCATGTGACAAGAACAAACTGCAATGCTGAATTATAATAAATATTGATTGGATATAGGCTTTGTACTGATCGCGTTTTTGTATTTTATTTTACTTTTTTGTATTTTTTTTTACATCTTTTTTACCTTTTTCTTTTACTTTGTATTGTTTGCACTTCTGCGATAATGGTAAAATGGTCTTAAGCCATTATAGAAGCTAGAAGTCATGTTTTCTGTTGCTAGTCGCATTTGCACAAAGATTCTGAATGGGTCTTTCTTATTTAAAAATCTTTTATCTATCGTATTTCATGCAATTATAATTTTATTTCTAACTAATTCATTGTTGAGCACACCTAGTAATGATTAAAATCATGTGATTGTCATAATTTAATTGTATCCTGTTTTCTTTCCATTCGATCATTACCCGTCGATTTGCTTGCTTCATTCTTTTGAATAATTTTGGGCATCCGAATGAGATAAATAGTGTTACTGTTTTTATTACTATTAATTATACATTCGTAAATATTATATGAAACTGAAATTCGATCAACTCACTGCTATTTGCAGCATTGAAATAGTGTGATGATTGAAATTAAAGGGATATCTGCTGCTCTGCAATTGTAAAGCGGAAGGAATGGAAGAAA
>NW_018108803.1:0-2408 GCF_000183805.2 Loa loa | reverse complement strand
ATTTTCTGCATGGTCTTTCTGCATCGCAATATTTATTGAATTTCGCATTGCAACTCCATGGTCTCGGATGTTCCACAGCACAATTTCATATGCATTCCACTATTGCAGATAGATGAACGTGCTTGAAATTTTACTAAATTTGCGAAACTAACGAAAAGTTATCAAGCATCCTTTCTTGTGTCTTTTCAGGTTGTTTTCTCAGGCGAAACATGTATCACAGTTTTCGCATTTATTTTTAAGTAGATGTGTTTCATTGTGAGATGCAAACGATGAATGATTGAACGTTCGCCCATAATCGGATCGTTTGCGTTTGTAAATGAATGGTTCGCCATGCGTTTTCCGGCGTTTTCTATATTTACCGCGACTCTTAAAGCGCGCATTACATCAGGCATAAGGAAGCTCATAATTTTGCTCTTCTGAAAATTTTTATATCATTTGTATTTGTAATTAGCACTCCATTACAGTATTTGCTAATTAATGTAATTTGAAAACTGATCATAGAAATATCAGTGCCATAAAATAAACATATCACATCGCATTTCATTTGAATTACTAGAGACTATTTACCTTTTCTTATATATATTAGAAACGAAAAAGTCAATTTTAATGTTATCTCCCGATATTTCGCCATCAATATTATAGTCACTGGTATGTGGATCAAAGTATGATAAATTGAAGTTGTCAATGTAGTTTTGAAAGCGAACATAGTCAATGCTTTCATTGTTACCACTTGATTCAAATAATTCACTTGGATCGGAAACGTTGTATGAGAGAAGTGTAGTAGGCTGATAAAAGTTGTTCAGAGTGACACTCTGTTCATAGCAGGATAATGAACATATGTGGTAATAACATCTGTATCGAGATTAACTAAAGAGAAAGTTCCGTTACGAGTCAAGGTGAAGCAAAGCAGAAGATTGAACCGAATGATCTGTGTCATCGACATGATAAAGAATAAGGTCAAATGCAAAAATGATCAATGAGCAATTTTCGATCACCACTTTCCCATTTGCTGTTATAAGCGAAGCTGTCGGTGACTTCCTCGGAGTAGTCATTACCTACCATTGTCACTTGTTCTCGGTCACTGTCGTCGACGGTATCAAATGAATGGTGAATATTTGGATTATAACCAGGATAATGAACATATTGAGTGGTGTGATCGTCGTAGTCATTATAAGTTAAAGTGATGCAAAACAGAAAATGGAACCATATGATCTGTGTTATTGACATGATGAAGAATAAGGTAAAAGACAAAATTTTTAAAATGGTATGAATGCTCGAATGGAAGCCTTTTTATATCACACTGAATGGAACTGAACGACCAAAGGTTCAAACAGCTTTTGATCTGTGCGATTCGCAATATTTCTCATATTTTCTTTTCTCTTTCATCCAAATTTCCTATCTCTGACTTAGTAGTTGATGAATATGCTTTTAATCCCCGACGAAAACCTCATGAAAAGGATTGCAGATAAATTGAAATACAAAAAAACAATGTTATAACATGCAAAAAATATACGAAATAATCAGAGCATTACTGTAAATTTTGCAAAATATATCACCAAAAGAAAAAGAAAAAAAAACTGTTTTTTGAATCACGGCTGTTTTTTTTTTCAGTTTTTCTTTTTTTTGAATCTTATAATACAACTTATAACATTTTTTTTTGGCTTTACCAACGTCATTAACCTTAACCAAAATACATATCGACCGATTATTCTTCTAGTTTACGTTAGTTATCATCATAATGATGAACAATGATAACTGGTCACTCTTTCGCAAAATATATTGAGTAATAAGTTGGAAGTCATAGAAGTTAGAAGTTATCCTGACTTGTAAGGATATTTCGTTGACGAAAATAATCAAGTTCGATATCATTTTAGCAAAAGTTCAGTGTCCAGAAAACATCTGATATGGAGAATTTCAGATATATATATATATAATGAGAAATTCCAGAAAATATCTTCCATGGAAAATTCTAAAAAATATACTATGAAAATATTTGAAAGGGATCTACTTCCGGAAGTTCGTTCTGACCAATTTCCAGCCAACTTTTGCGCATTATTCCCTTCCAATGCTTCCTGTACAAGTATGGAATAGGGCATAAAAAAACAATTAATGCATTCTTTTAATCATTCATTTTATTTCAAAGTAAATTTGGCCATATAATCGCCAAGAATCAGGTTACTGCTGAGCATATGGTAATGGGCAGTGGTCAACGATTATAATGCTTCAACCAACATTTCTTCCATTCCTTCCGCTTTACAATTGCAGAGCAGCAGATATCCCTTTAATTTCAATCATCACACTATTTCAATGCTGCAAATAGCAGTGAGTTGATCGAATTTCAGTTTCATATAATATTTACGAATGTATAATTAATAGTAATAAAAACAGTAACACTATTTATCTCATTC
>NW_018108802.1:20607-23727 GCF_000183805.2 Loa loa | reverse complement strand
GAAGAAGAAGAAGAAGAAGAAGAAGAAGAAGAAGAAGAAGAAGAAGAAGAAGAAGAAGAAGAAACAGTGAGGTAGTCGTTGATAATATATAACAGCTGACATCAATGGACTTTCAGGAGGAACGATAAGAAGGATGACTTCTTCTTTCCCTCCATTCTAACAGTGGGAGTCATCGCAAAGCCAACTGAGCCATTCTGCTAACAAACGGACCCTTTCTTCCTCTCTTTTGCCACAATCCTTAGACGACGACACATTGAAGAAATACTTCGTCTACGGTCTTCGCTGTCTTCATTTTCATCATCTGGAATTCTTCGAGCGATGATGATGACTGGAAAAATAGAACACATCAAATTCAACATCTTTCACAACTACTACCACTACTATCACCACTATTAACACTTCTACAACAACCTTCAGAATTGCGTTATACAATTTTGGGGAGAAATTAAAATGGAGAAATATTGAGATCCAAAAATTTTCATTATACTTACTTGCAATGTAACAAAACCTTACTTTTGGTATCGGTATATCACGAACGGAAAGCAATGATGGAAGGGAATACTTCATTTTTCTATAAACGATATTTGGTTTGAATTTTTATGGATGTTAAATGTGATTAGAAAGATTCAATGGTAGAGGTATTATTGATAAGATTAACAAATAATATTTTCAATGAATGGGAATGATTTAAAAACATTGTCGCTGTTTTTTTTTCTTTTTTTTTTTTGTAGGATAGAAGAAGGTTAAACTTAACCTTCTTATTAAGTTAATTTCGTTTCGGGAGAAACTTTTACTGATTATTTGTTGCATTATCATTCCACACAAAATGATGAGTTGATTAAGATGACTATTTCATGACAACTTATACTGATACTATTTTGAAGAAGATGAAGAAAGAAGGGATAAATAAAAATAGAAAGGTTTTGTTACAAATGTAAAAAGAAAAATGACGTGCAAACCATTCTTATTGATAAAAGAAAAAAAAAGCAAAACAAAATAAGATATTGATTTAATCTTCCTGAATTTTATGGTGCATTTCTAAAACAATCATTATAATTCAACCATTCAAATAAATATCAGTTTGATATTTTATCATCAATGATTAACTTTGTTGTTATGACATTGGTAATTAAGATTTGTTAGTATACAAATTACGACTATCAGTTGTATTTTAACATGATAGCATAATAAGTTAAGTGCCATATTTTTCCTAAGCAAATATACCTTTCATTTCAAAAAGCTTGAGTTTCTTTAGGTTTGAATTTTTTCCCTTTTTTCAATTTTTTTTTCCACTTCAGAATGTTTTGCGCGAAAAGGAAAGAAATTCGAAGTTAATAAATAATTACTTCAGAAGTGAATGTGATAAACAACAAGTACAGTTTATTCATTTGCAGAAATCAAAATTTAATATCGAACTTTTTGCAGTAATCGTGATATCAATTGAGAAGTAATTTTTTTTTTTTCCTTTGCTTTCCAATTAAAAACAAACAAACCTAAAAGCAAAGACAGAAGCTACAATAATACTAACAAATAGAAATAATGGAAATGTTAGATTCTAGGACTTTTCGAAAACAACACAAATGTACTACTGCTCCTATACCTATATTAATGAAACTTAATTATTCTTAATTAGGAATATGAAAAACAATGCATTGCAGAGAAAGGGGGGAGTGGGGAAAGGAAAGGGAGACAGAGAGAAGGATTTGTATTTCTTTTTGCAAATGTTATACCTATGTTACTACTATTAGATGCCTAAGATTCCAGTCATAATTGGAAGAAATATGAAGAAAAAGCAGTGAGAAAGAAGATTCTTGCTTCGTTACATTTCTTGCCTTCTGAATCAAAGAATTTTTCTTGGCAGAAGAGAATGTTTCTGAAGCATCATGTAGAGAGTATTGAAATGAAAAACTTCATGAGCAATGAACGTTAGGAATAGATGACAGAAAGAAGGAATAAACGAAATGGAAATTTTGTGATGTATGAAAAGGAATTGCATAGAGCAGGTGCTGTTGCTGTTGCTAATGCTGTTGAAGTAGAACATAGGAAGGACATCAGATAGGGTGGTTAGATGGCTGAATGGATGGATAAATGGATGGATGGATAGATGGATGGATAGAAGGAAGGATGGATGGCTGAGCAGATGGATAGATGGATGGATGCTGAGAGGGAAGCGTTACTTGGATGTAGTAGGTGGGAAGGCTACTGATGCTCGAATCGAAAGACCCAACGGAGCACCGTCACCATAAACTATCATCGTATCCCATCTATTCCATTCCTCTTTTGATTGCAACAACCCGAGGTTATAACGGTTGATATAGAAGAATAGAGGAAAAAAAAGAGTAGAAAGTGAAGCTTGTAACATACTGCAAATTATACAGGAGAGTCTTGTTCGTAGCAATAGTAATAGGTTTGATGATGACAACGTTGACAACAACAACGATGACGACAACGACGACAATGACGATAAAAGGACGATGGACAAGGACTATCCAAACGATGAGAGAGAACCTTCATTTCTTTCCTTTGCCTTTTCTCCCTCTTTTCCTCACCAACATTTAACAAAGCTCACACTACTACACTCCAAAGCATTCATCCAACATAATGGTTGGTTGCTCTTCTATACATCTATCCATTTCATCCTTCCATCCTTCCAACCTTCCATCTAACCAACCATCCATCCAATCCATCTATCCATCTAGTCTAGTCTTCCATCTCTCCATATCTCCAACCACTCTTCTTCTACTTCATTGTCGCGGTAAATACTTCTACGGGATTGACTAAATTCGACTTCTTATTACTACTTCTACCAGTGAAGGTTTAGAATATGAAGGAAAGAATAGAAGGGAAATTTCAACAAGTGTAAAAGTAGTAACAATGACAAATGTACCTAACTATTGACATTATCAATAAAATATAGAATAAAAATAAAAAGAAAGAAGAAAGGAAAGAAAAGATAGAAGGACAGAAAGTCTGGGAATGAGGAAGCTATATTTATTGTCGCATACATATATCTATTGTATCGAATTGTCAACTTTGTTTTCTATATGTATATCGAAATAAGCGAAAATAAAATAATATAATACTAAAATTGATATATTACATTCTGTATGCTTAAATCTT
>NW_018108802.1:16953-19089 GCF_000183805.2 Loa loa | reverse complement strand
ACAAAGGATCTAAATCAGTTCAGTCAATCTGGAATACAAATTAAAATTTACATTTGAAATATTTCGATGATTTGATAGTAACTGATAACAATGCCGTTTGATAATACAAGAAAAAAAGAAAAGAAATTATGAAACCTCCTGAACCATTTCAAGATTTTGATGATATGATAGTATGTAAAAAATCTTTTTCGTCTTTTTTTTTTTTTTTTACCTTTTGACTAATTAATTTTCAAAAGTATGATTTGTCGTAGATTTCATTTAACCTCCTTTTTTTATCCATACCTTTTGCAAATTCCAACAATCCATTCTTTCCATTATTATCGGGACAAAGAGCAATGATCATTGTAGATTATCAGAAGGTAAGTTATTTAATGAAATCAATTAATTTTGATATATCACGAGAAAAAAAAGAAAGAAAAAGAAAAGGAAAATGGAAATTGCTAATTCTAATTCATTATTGCTAATTCCAAAATTCTAATTAGTTTAAATAATTTTTAATAGTATGCAAATGAAGTAAAAATTAATTTTTATATTTTTTTAAATTATTATTTGATGAATAACAAATGAAACATTCTGGTAGAAGAATACAATATCGAATGATAAAATGAATATATATGCTGATCTCTGTGTTAAGCTAAAACTATTTAATGATATCCATTGAACAAACAAAATAAGGCCTGTTCAAATGGTCAAATTTTCAGGCTAAGTAATTATGATACCATTGGTTAACAATGTTGAATGAATGCTTTTAAATTATCATCATTATCAGTGGTAGTCAATCAATTCATAATAAGCATTTTGACAATTGTCACGAATTTTTCACAAAATAAAAAACAAAATTTGTAAAATTTTGTCTGCGAAATATCGTTGCATAAATTTGAAACTAATTTTGACAATTGTTTAAATTTCCACAATCATTTCAAAAATAATTCAAAAATGAAAGAAAAAGAAAAAAAATGTGAAATATTCTATGTTTAATTATTATCCAATTGGTAATATGTACGATTATTATATTTTCCGTAAAATCTTTTTTTTTCATATTCATTTTCTAAGTAATGAGAAAATTTATGATCATATCTAATCAATAATGGATAATAACAGAATTCATTTATATTGCATAATTAATTTTGTAATGAATAAATATAATTAGTGGATTGTTATAACATTTCAAATTTTGACCAATACCTGATGCATTTAAAGTTTTTATCACTATGAAAATGCCGTGTAATCGGTGATCTTTTTTTTTCTATCATATATTAATTAAAATTGATATGTAAATTATAATTAAATTAATTAAAATTGATATGTAAATTTAAATTAATTAAAATTTAATTAAATTAATTAAAATTGATATGTAAATTATTGATATGTAAATTGTAAATTTTGAAACATTTGATAAAGACTTATCACGATAAGTTTTATATCATATTTTAGCATATTTTAAAATTTTTTTTAAATTTTCAGAAAATAAAAAAACGCATTTTTTAAATCCTAATTAAACAATCAACCATTCAAATTATCGCAAATAAAATTCATTAATTTTTTAATCTCATAAATTGCTTATAATTTTCTCAAATACTCTCAAAACACATACACACACATATATATTTAAAACAATTATATTGCTGTAATTATGCATATTATTTTGAATATAATACAGTTAATTCTGCTAACTATATTCGTAATGAAAAAAAGAAAAAAGAAAAAAAAAGCCAGAAAGTTATCCGAAATCATTTTAAAGCTAAAAATTTAAACAGAAAAGTAAAAATTCTAAAAAATATAAAATCATTATTTCCTCAATTCTTTGGAAACATATTTTTTCTAAAAATTTATTAATTAATGATTTAGTGGCAAAATTTTAACAAATCTAAAATGATTCATTTTTTGCTTTTTAATTTTCATATGTTGAACGATTTATTTTTTTTTTTTTTTGGAAATTTCATGAAATTTTAAAATAATTAAATTATCATTTTCTTCTTTTTCGTTATTTCATCTTTTCTTTTCTTCTTCTTCTTCTTCATACCATTCAATAATGATAACGTTATCTTTTGCATCTTCTTCATCATTGGGAACAAAAGATAATTTACATTTCGTGCCAAAATGATAGTATTTGATAATTTTTTCTTGATAAGTTTT
>NW_018108802.1:14029-15684 GCF_000183805.2 Loa loa | reverse complement strand
TCGGCACTACGTGCAATAATCGACACCACGTGCAATAATCGACACTACATGCAATAATCGACAATACGTGCAATAGTTGGTACTACATGCAATAATCGACAATACGTATGAGAAACACTAGTAATCTTATGAAATAAATTATCGTGATGACAGATTGAAAAATGAAATAATTTTATAGAAATGAAATAATTGGTAATTTTAGATTGACTTAGATTGATTGGTAATTTTGAAACGGAAAATAGTATGTTTAGAAGAATAGAAATATAAAAGTAAGATAAAAGAAAAAAAAAAAGTTAGTTCTGATTTGTTCATCGAAAATCTCATCATCTTGCTAGTTACTCGAATTTCAGTAATGTTTTTTTCTCGCGCTTTTTTTTTAACTTCTGTAGCTTCTTTTTTTTTTTTTTTTGCTTCTATAGCCTATCTTATTCTTCGGTACATTGTGATCTTTGCTACCTTCTGAATCCTTCTGTTTCTCTCCGTTATTTTCGGAATTTTTCCATATCTCCATTAACTTTCTGAATCCTTCTATTTCTCTATTTTGATTAGTATCGTGATTCTGTTCTTGTACAATTTTCATCATTCGGCATTACTTTTCATACACAATTACATTTCTATCCTACACACAATCATAATATATTAAAAAAAAAACTTACAAAATTCTTTCTTTTTTTTTTTTTTATTCATCCAATTCATTGGTTTATCATAAACTTGATTGTTAACAACAATTGCTATACTACAATGATGACGTGATGATTGATTGCTAAAATGTCATTTGATATTTCAAATTTTCGAAATATCATATCATTTTCCACAATAAGCAATAGTTGCTAGTGAATGGATTAAGATGACATTTTCGAAATGATATTACATTACATTCAATTTCATTCTTATATTTCAAATTTTTATACCATCATGTTTTTTTTGGTAAATAGTTGTAATCAGTTATGAACAAATAACCATAATTGTTATCATAGTTTGTTGATAAATTAATTAATATATTGTCATATCTATTTTTAAATTATGTGCAATATTAAAAATAAGCATATGTTTGAAAGAAAGAATGAAAAAATTTGACATAAATAATTTACGATGGACATAAACTAATTAGAATAACAAAATAATACTGTAAAGATATGATTTTTCCTCTTAAATTTGTTATTTTTATTGGAGAAATTTTTTTTTTTTCATTTTATAAATACTAAATATTACAATGATATATTAATAATGCAATTTTTGTAATTTTAACTTAATTCATTATTTTTTTGCTTAATACCATTTATAACATTATTCTTTTTTTTTTTTAATGAAAACTTTTAAATAAAATGAATGATATGTTGCGAATTTTGATATAATATTTTAAATTCCAAATTTTTTATGGATACAAAACATTTTTAAATTTCTTACGGATAGCATAAACACCATCAAATTTCCCACATTTTCTTGTCTGCCATAGAAAAATTTTTATCCTTAATGGATATATTATGACTTTTTTTTATTACGTCTCCCCTCCTTCCAGCTTCCCTCCTCCAATAATCATATTGTCGATGAATTCGTCATTTATTTTAGGCTTATTTCCCATTTTTTCGCCCGATCACTTTTTGTCACAACTTTTTCACTTCTTTAAAAACACTTTCAATTTTGCCTTCAAACAC